>NW_028182272.1:0-270044 GCF_964339955.1 Pipistrellus hanaki | reverse complement strand
GTGAGGTTTAGGTTGAGGGATACGATTAGTTTTAGGGTTAGGGTTAGTCTTTGACAACGGGGATAGAGCTGTGTCAAGTCCGAGAAAATCACTTTGCGCTCCTGGGGCACCTTCACCGGGCCCCAGGGCCTTCCCCACTGGACCACCTCCAGCTTTTGACACGGGCCCCAACCCACTCTTCCCTTGACGGCTTCCCGCTGGTCAGCTAAGCGGCCGGCCAAGCCGCCGGGCCCCCTCTTTAGGTCCCTGCCGCCGGCAGACCCGCCTGCTGGTCACCTGTGTCCCTGCCCGCAACCCTCTCTCCTGCTTACCTCACCACTTCAGGCTGTTCACCTGGCCCTGGCCCCGTGATCCCCTGACCGCCTCCAGCTGCTCACCTGGCCCCGCCCCCTCCTTGACTTGACAGGGCTCAGCTGTGGGCCTGGGCCCGCCTCCTGGTTCCGGAAACCATGCCCCTGGTCCATTCGACCAATGAGCGAGCAGCGCCAGCTGGTCTGCCCATTTCCCAAACACAGAGGAATTGCCCCCACCACTGGGATGTAAAGGCACATAGCCCTCTGCTCACAGGGTGCCTCCCAGGTCCCCAAGCGTGGGCAGACCAGCAAACCCTCCCTTCAGGACACCCAGGGGCCTCCATGAGCCTCGGGGCCGGCCCTCTAACCCCCCCGCCCCGGCCCCCATCGCTCCCACCAAAGGGCAGCTCAGAGCAGAGTGTCCTGGGACGCCCACAGACCTGCCTATGGGCTTTGACAACCGGGAGAGAGCTGTGTCAAGTCCGAGAAATTATCACTTTCCACTCTGGGGGCACCTCCCCGGCCCCTCCGGAGGTTCTGACTGGTCTGGTGGCAAGGCCCCGGGGGCCTGCTTTCCGCCCCATTCGCCTGGAACGCCCTGCCCTGAGGACAAGGGTCCCTCTTGCTGGCATCCAGTCTGAAGCTCAGGCAGGAGAGGCTTTTGTGGGCACTTGAGACCCTCGTCCAGGTTTCACAGGGCCCCAGGGCCTTAGCCACTGGTGAGGGTTAGGTTGAGGGATAGGCTAAGTTTTAGTGTTAGGGGTAGTCTTTGACAACGGGGATAGAGCTGTGTCAAGTCCGAGAAAATGACTTTGCGCTCCTGGGGCTCCTTCACCGGGCCCCAGGGCCTTCCCCACTGGACCACCTCCAGCTTTTGACACGGGCCCCAACCCACTCTTCCCTTGACGGCTTCCCGCCGGTCAGCTAAGCGGCCGGCCAAGCCGCAGGGCCCCCTCTTTAGGTCCCTGCCGCCGGCAGACCCGCCTGCTGGTCACCCGTGTCCCCGCCCGTGACCCTCTCTCCTGCTTACCTCACCACTTCAGGCTGTTCACCTGGCCCTGCCCCGGTGATCCCGTGACCGCCTCCAGCTGCTCACCTGGCCCCGCCCCCTCCTTGACTTGACAGGGCTCAGCTGCGGGCCTGGGCCCGCCTCCTGGTTCCGGAAACCACGCCCCTGGTCCATTCAACCAATGAGCGAGCTGCGCCAGCCAATCTGCCCTGCTCCCAAACACAGAGGAATAGCCCCCACCACTGGGATGTAAAGGCACATAGCCCTCTGCTCACAGGGTGCCTCCCAGGTCCCCAAGCGTGGGCAGACCAGCCAGCCCTCCCTTCAGGACACCCAGGGGCCTCCTTATGCCTCGGGGCGGGCCCTCTAACCCCCCCGCCCCGGCCCCCATCGCTCCCACCAAAGGGCAGCTCAGAGCAGAGTGTCCTGGGACGCCCACAGACGTGCCTATGGGCTTTGACAACCGGGAGAGAGCTGTGTCAAGTCCGAGAAATTATCACTTTCCACTCTGGGGGCACCTCCCCGGCCCCTCCGGAGGTTCTGACTGGTCTGGTGGCCCGGCCCCGGGGGCCTGCTTTCCGCCCCATTAGCCTGGAACGCCCTGTCCTGAGGACAAGGGTCCCTCGTGCTGGCATCCAGTCTGAAGCTCAGGCAGGAGAGGCTTTTGTGGGCACTTGAGACCCTCGTCCAGGTTTCACAGGGCCCCAGGGCCTTAGCCACTGGTGAGGGTTAGGTTGAGGGATAGGCTAAGTTTTAGTGTTAGGGGTAGTCTTTGACAACGGGGATAGAGCTGTGTCAAGTCCGAGAAAATCACTTTGCGCTCCTGGGGCTCCTTCACCGGGCCCCAGGGCATTCCCCACTGGACCACCTCCAGCTTTTGACACGGGCCCCAACCCACTCTTCCCTTGACGGCTTCCCGCCGGTCAGCTAAGCGGCCGGCCAAGCCGCAGGGCCCCCTCTTTAGGTCCCTGCCGCCGGCAGACCCGCCTGCTGGTCACCCGTGTCCCTGCCCGCGACCCTCTCTCCTGCTTACCTCACCACTTCAGGCTGTTCACCTGGCCCCGCCCCCGTGATCCCGTGACCGCCTCCAGCTGCTCACCTGGCCCCGCCCCCTCCTTGACTTGACAGGGCTCAGCTGCGGGCCTGGGCCCGCCTCCTGGTTCCGGAAACCACGCCCCTGGTCCATTCGACCAATGAGCGAGCAGCGCCAGCCAGTCTGCCCTGCTCCCAAACACAGAGGAATAGCCCCCACCACTGGGATGTAAAGGCACATAGCCCTCTGCTCACAGGGTGCCTCCCAGGTCCCCAAGCGTGGGCAGACCAGCCAGCCCTTCCTTCAGGACACCCAGGGGCCTCCATGAGCCTCGGGGCCGGCCCTCTAACCCCCCCGCCCCGGCCCCCATCGCTCCCACCAAAGGGCAGCTCAGAGCAGAGTGTCCTGGGACGCCCACAGCCCTGCCTATGGGCTTTGACAACCGGGAGAGAGCTGTGTCAAGTCCGAGAAATTATCACTTTCGACTCTGGGGGCACCTCCCCGGCCCCTCCGGAGGTTCTGACTGGTCTGGTGGCCCGGCCCCGGGGGCCTGCTTTCCGCCCCATTCGCCTGGAACGCCCTGCCCTGAGGACAAGTGTCCCTCTTGCTGGCATCCAGTCTGAAGCTCATGCAGGAGAGGCTTTTGTGGGCACTTGAGACCCTCGTCCAGGTTTCACAGGGCCCCAGGGCCTTAGCCACTGGTGAGGGTTAGGTTGAGGGATAGGCTAAGTTTTAGTGTTAGGGGTAGTCTTTGACAACGGGGATAGAGCTGTGTCAAGTCCGAGAAAATGACTTTGCGCTCCTGGGGCTCCTTCACCGGGCCCCAGGGCCTTCCCCACTGGACCACCTCCAGCTTTTGACACGGGCCCCAACCCACTCTTCCCTTGACGGCTTCCCGCCGGTCAGCTAAGCGGCTGGCCAAGCCGCAGGGCCCCCTCTTTAGGTCCCTGCCGCCGGCAGACCCGCCTGCTGGTCACCCGTGTCCCCGCCCGTGACCCTCTCTCCTGCTTACCTCACCACTTCAGGCTGTTCACCTGGCCCCGCCCCGGTGATCCCGTGACCGCCTCCAGCTGCTCACCTGGCCCCGCCCCCTCCTTGACTTGACAGGGCTCAGCTGCGGGCCTGGGCCCGCCTCCTGGTTCCGGAAACCACGCCCCTGGTCCATTCAACCAATGAGCGAGCAGCGCCAGCCAATCTGCCCTGCTCCCAAACACAGAGGAATAGCCCCCACCACTGGGATGTAAAGGCACATAGCCCTCTGCTCACAGGGTGCCTCCCAGGTCCCCAAGCGTGGGCAGACCAGCCAGCCCTTCCTTCAGGACACCCAGGGGCCTCCTTATGCCTCGGGGCGGGCCCTCTAACCCCCCCGCCCCGGCCCCCATCGCTCCCACCAAAGGGCAGCTCAGAGCAGAGTGTCCTGGGACGCCCACAGCCCTGCCTATGGGCTTTGACAACCGGGAGAGAGCTGTGTCAAGTCCGAGAAATTATCACTTTCCACTCTGGGGGCACCTCCCCGGCCCCTCCGGAGGTTCTGACTGGTCTGGTGGCCCGGGCCCGGGGGCCTGCTTTCCGCCCCATTCGCCTGGACCGCCCTGCCCTGAGGACAAGGGTCCCTCTTGCTGGCATCCAGTCTGAAGCTCAGGCAGGAGAGGCTTTTGTGGGCACTTGAGACCCTCGTCCAGGTTTCACAGGGCCCCAGGGCCTTAGCCACTGGTGAGGGTTAGGTTGAGGGATAGGCTAAGTTTTAGTGTTAGGGTTAGTCTTTGACAACGGGGATAGAGCTGTGTCAAGTCCGAGAAAATCACTTTGCGCTCCTGGGGCTCCTTCACCGGGCCCCAGGGCCTTCCCCACTGGACCACCTCCAGCTTTTGACACGGGCCCCAACCCACTCTTCCCTTGACCGCTTCCCACCCGTCAGCTAAGCGGCCGGCCAAGCCGCAGGGCCCCCTCTTTAGGTCCCTGCCGCCGGCAGACCCGCCTGCTGGTCACCCGTGTCCCTGCCCGCGACCCTCTCTCCTGCTTACCTCACCACTTCAGGCTGTTCACCTGGCCCCGTCCCGGTGATCCCGTGACGGCCTCCAGCTGCTCACCTGGCCCCGCCCCCTCCTTGACTTGACAGGGCTCAGCTGTGGGCCTGGGCCCACCTCCTGGTTCCGGAAACCACGCCCCTGGTCCATTCGACCAATGAGCGAGCAGCGCCAGCCAATCTGCCCTACTCCCAAACACAGAGGAATGGCCCCCACCACTGGGATGTAAAGGCGCATAGCCCTCTGCTCACAGGGTGCCTCCCAGGTCCCCAAGCGTGGGCAGACCAGCCAGCCCTTCCTTCAGGACACCCAGGGGCCTCCATGAGCCTCGGGGCCGGCCCTCTAACCCCCCCGCCCCGGCCCCCATCGCTCCCACCAAAGGGCAGCTCAGAGCAGAGTGTCCTGGGACGCCCACAGCCCTGCCTATGGGCTTTGACAACCGGGAGAGAGCTGTGTCAAGTCCGAGAAATTATCACTTTCCACTCTGGGGGCACCTCCCCGGCCCCTCCGGAGGTTCTGACTGGTCTGGTGGCCCGGGCCCGGGGGCCTGCTTTCCGCCCCATTCGCCTGGACCGCCCTGCCCTGAGGACAAGGGTCCCTCTTGCTGGCATCCAGTCTGAAGCTCAGGCAGGAGAGGCTTTTGTGGGCACTTGAGACCCTCGTCCAGGTTTCACAGGGCCCCAGGGCCTTAGCCACTGGTGAGGGTTAGGTTGAGGGATAGGCTAAGTTTTAGTGTTAGGGGTAGTCTTTGACAACGGGGATAGAGCTGTGTCAAGTCCGAGAAAATCACTTTGCGCTCCTGGGGCTCCTTCACCGGGCCCCAGGGCCTTCCCCACTGGACCACCTCCAGCTTTTGACACGGGCCCCAACCCACTCTTCCCTTGACGGCTTCCCGCCGGTCAGCTAAGCGGCCGGCCAAGCCGCAGGGCCCCCTCTTTAGGTCCCTGCCGCCGGCAGACCCGCCTGCTGGTCACCCGTGTCCCTGCCCGCGACCCTCTCTCCTGCTTACCTCACCACTTCAGGCTGTTCACCTGGCCCCGCCCCCGTGATCCCGTGACCGCCTCCAGCTGCTCACCTGGCCCCGCCCCCTCCTTGACTTGACCCGGCTCAGCTGCGGGCCTGGGCCCGCCTCCTGGTTCCGGAAACCACGCCCCTGGTCCATTCGACCAATGAGCGAGCAGCGCCAGCCAGTCTGCCCTGCTCCCAAACACAGAGGAATAGCCCCCACCACTGGGATGTAAAGGCACATAGCCCTCTGCTCACAGGGTGCCTCCCAGGTCCCCAAGCGTGGGCAGACCAGCCAGCCCTCCCTTCAGGACACCCAGGGGCCTCCATGAGCCTCGGGGCCGGCCCTCTAACCCCCCCGCCCCGGCCCCCATCGCTCCCACCAAAGGGCAGCTCAGAGCAGAGTGTCCTGGGACGCCCACAGCCCTGCCTATGGGCTTTGACAACCGGGAGAGAGCTGTGTCAAGTCCGAGAAATTATCACTTTCCACTCTGGGGGAACCTCCCCGGCCCCTCCGGAGGTTCTGACTGGTCTGGTGGCCCGGCCCCGGGGGCCTGCTTTCCGCCCCATTCGCCTGGAACGCCCTGTCCTGAGGACAAGGGTCCCTCGTGCTGGCATCCAGTCTGAAGCTCAGGCAGGAGAGGCTTTTGTGGGCACTTGAGACCCTCGTCCAGGTTTCACAGGGCCCCAGGAACTTAGCCACTGGTGAGGGTTAGGTTGAGGGATAGGCTAAGTTTTAGTGTTAGGGTTAGTCTTTGACAACGGGGATAGAGCTGTGTCAAGTCCGAGAAAATCACTTTGCGCTCCTGGGGCTCCTTCACCGGGCCCCAGGGCCTTCCCCACTGGACCACCTCCAGCTTTTGACACGGGCCCCACTCTTCCCTTGACGGCTTCCTGCCAGTCAGCTTAGCGACCGGCCAAGCCGCAGGGCCCCCTCTTTAGGTCCCTGCCACCGGCAGACCCGCCTGCTGGTCACCCGTGTCCCTGCCCGCGACCCTCTCTCCTGCTTACCTCACCACTTCAGGCTGTTCACCTGGCCCCGCCCCGGTGATCCCGTGACCGCCTCCAGCTGCTCACCTGGCCCCGCCCCCTCCTTGACTTGACCGGGCTCAGCTGCGGGCCTGGGCCCGCCTCCTGGTTCCGGAAACCACGCCCCTGGTCCATTCGACCAATGAGCGAGCAGCGCCAGCCAGTCTGCCCTGCTCCCAAACACAGAGGAATAGCCCCCACCACTGGGATGTAAAGGCACATAGCCCTCTGCTCACAGGGTGCCTCCCAGGTCCCCAAGCGTGGGCAGACCAGCCAGCCCTTCCTTCAGGACACCCAGGGGCCTCCATGAGCCTCGGGGCCGGCCCTCTAACCCCCCCGCCCCGGCCCCCATCGCTCCCACCAAAGGGCAGCTCAGAGCAGAGTGTCCTGGGACGCCCACAGCCCTGCCTATGGGCTTTGACAACCGGGAGAGAGCTGTGTCAAGTCCGAGAAATTATCACTTTCCACTCTGGGGGCACCTCCCCGGCCCCTCCGGAGGTTCTGACTGGTCTGGTGGCCCGGCCCCGGGGGCCTGCTTTCCGCCCCATTCGCCTGGACCGCCCTGCCCTGAGGACAAGGGTCCCTCTTGCTGGCATCCAGTCTGAAGCTCAGGCAGGAGAGGCTTTTGTGGGCACTTGAGACCCTCGTCCAGGTTTCACAGGGCCCCAGGGCCTTAGCCACTGGTGAGGGTTAGGTTGAGGGATAGGCTAAGTTTTAGTGTTAGGGGTAGTCTTTGACAACGGGGATAGAGCTGTGTCAAGTCCGAGAAAATCACTTTGCGCTCCTGGGGCTCCTTCACCGGGCCCCAGGGCCTTCCCCACTGGACCACCTCCAGCTTTTGACACGGGCCCCAACCCACTCTTCCCTTGACGGCTTCCCGCCGGTCAGCTAAGCGGCCGGCCAAGCCGCAGGGCCCCCTCTTTAGGTCCCTGCCGCCGGCAGACCCGCCTGCTGGTCACCCGTGTCCCCGCCCGTGACCCTCTCTCCTGCTTACCTCACCACTTCAGGCTGTTCACCTGGCCCCGCCCCCGTGATCCCGTGACCGCCTCCAGCTGCTCACCTGGCCCCGCCCCCTCCTTGACTTGACAGGGCTCAGCTGCGGGCCTGGGCCCGCCTCCTGGTTCCGGAAACCACGCCCCTGGTCCATTCAACCAATGAGCGAGCTGCGCCAGCCAATCTGCCCTGCTCCCAAACACAGAGGAATAGCCCCCACCACTGGGATGTAAAGGCACATAGCCCTCTGCTCACAGGGTGCCTCCCAGGTCCCCAAGCGTGGGCAGACCAGCCAGCCCTCCCTTCAGGACACCCAGGGGCCTCCTTATGCCTCGGGGCGGGCCCTCTAACCCCCCCGCCCCGGCCCCCATCGCTCCCACCAAAGGGCAGCTCAGAGCAGAGTGTCCTGGGACGCCCACAGACGTGCCTATGGGCTTTGACAACCGGGAGAGAGCTGTGTCAAGTCCGAGAAATTATCACTTTCCACTCTGGGGGCACCTCCCCGGCCCCTCCGGAGGTTCTGACTGGTCTGGTGGCCCGGCCCCGGGGGCCTGCTTTCCGCCCCATTAGCCTGGAACGCCCTGTCCTGAGGACAAGGGTCCCTCGTGCTGGCATCCAGTCTGAAGCTCAGGCAGGAGAGGCTTTTGTGGGCACTTGAGACCCTCGTCCAGGTTTCACAGGGCCCCAGGGCCTTAGCCACTGGTGAGGGTTAGGTTGAGGGATAGGCTAAGTTTTAGTGTTAGGGGTAGTCTTTGACAACGGGGATAGAGCTGTGTCAAGTCCGAGAAAATCACTTTGCGCTCCTGGGGCTCCTTCACCGGGCCCCAGGGCATTCCCCACTGGACCACCTCCAGCTTTTGACACGGGCCCCAACCCACTCTTCCCTTGACGGCTTCCCGCCGGTCAGCTAAGCGGCCGGCCAAGCCGCAGGGCCCCCTCTTTAGGTCCCTGCCGCCGGCAGACCCGCCTGCTGGTCACCCGTGTCCCTGCCCGCGACCCTCTCTCCTGCTTACCTCACCACTTCAGGCTGTTCACCTGGCCCCGCCCCCGTGATCCCGTGACCGCCTCCAGCTGCTCACCTGGCCCCGCCCCCTCCTTGACTTGACAGGGCTCAGCTGCGGGCCTGGGCCCGCCTCCTGGTTCCGGAAACCACGCCCCTGGTCCATTCGACCAATGAGCGAGCAGCGCCAGCCAGTCTGCCCTGCTCCCAAACACAGAGGAATAGCCCCCACCACTGGGATGTAAAGGCACATAGCCCTCTGCTCACAGGGTGCCTCCCAGGTCCCCAAGCGTGGGCAGACCAGCCAGCCCTTCCTTCAGGACACCCAGGGGCCTCCATGAGCCTCGGGGCCGGCCCTCTAACCCCCCCGCCCCGGCCCCCATCGCTCCCACCAAAGGGCAGCTCAGAGCAGAGTGTCCTGGGACGCCCACAGCCCTGCCTATGGGCTTTGACAACCTGGAGAGAGCTGTGTCAAGTCCGAGAAATTATCACTTTCGACTCTGGGGGCACCTCCCCGGCCCCTCCGGAGGTTCTGACTGGTCTGGTGGCCCGGCCCCGGGGGCCTGCTTTCCGCCCCATTCGCCTGGAACGCCCTGCCCTGAGGACAAGTGTCCCTCTTGCTGGCATCCAGTCTGAAGCTCATGCAGGAGAGGCTTTTGTGGGCACTTGAGACCCTCGTCCAGGTTTCACAGGGCCCCAGGGCCTTAGCCACTGGTGAGGGTTAGGTTGAGGGATAGGCTAAGTTTTAGTGTTAGGGGTAGTCTTTGACAACGGGGATAGAGCTGTGTCAAGTCCGAGAAAATGACTTTGCGCTCCTGGGGCTCCTTCACCGGGCCCCAGGGCCTTCCCCACTGGACCACCTCCAGCTTTTGACACGGGCCCCAACCCACTCTTCCCTTGACGGCTTCCCGCCGGTCAGCTAAGCGGCTGGCCAAGCCGCAGGGCCCCCTCTTTAGGTCCCTGCCGCCGGCAGACCCGCCTGCTGGTCACCCGTGTCCCCGCCCGTGACCCTCTCTCCTGCTTACCTCACCACTTCAGGCTGTTCACCTGGCCCCGCCCCGGTGATCCCGTGACCGCCTCCAGCTGCTCACCTGGCCCCGCCCCCTCCTTGACTTGACAGGGCTCAGCTGCGGGCCTGGGCCCGCCTCCTGGTTCCGGAAACCACGCCCCTGGTCCATTCAACCAATGAGCGAGCAGCGCCAGCCAATCTGCCCTGCTCCCAAACACAGAGGAATAGCCCCCACCACTGGGATGTAAAGGCACATAGCCCTCTGCTCACAGGGTGCCTCCCAGGTCCCCAAGCGTGGGCAGACCAGCCAGCCCTTCCTTCAGGACACCCAGGGGCCTCCTTATGCCTCGGGGCGGGCCCTCTAACCCCCCCGCCCCGGCCCCCATCGCTCCCACCAAAGGGCAGCTCAGAGCAGAGTGTCCTGGGACGCCCACAGCCCTGCCTATGGGCTTTGACAACCGGGAGAGAGCTGTGTCAAGTCCGATAAATTATCACTTTCCACTCTGGGGGCACCTCCCCGGCCCCTCCGGAGGTTCTGACTGGTCTGGTGGCCCGGGCCCGGGGGCCTGCTTTCCGCCCCATTCGCCTGGACCGCCCTGCCCTGAGGACAAGGGTCCCTCTTGCTGGCATCCAGTCTGAAGCTCAGGCAGGAGAGGCTTTTGTGGGCACTTGAGACCCTCGTCCAGGTTTCACAGGGCCCCAGGGCCTTAGCCACTGGTGAGGGTTAGGTTGAGGGATAGGCTAAGTTTTAGTGTTAGGGTTAGTCTTTGACAACGGGGATAGAGCTGTGTCAAGTCCGAGAAAATCACTTTGCGCTCCTGGGGCTCCTTCACCGGGCCCCAGGGCCTTCCCCACTGGACCACCTCCAGCTTTTGACACGGGCCCCAACCCACTCTTCCCTTGACCGCTTCCCACCCGTCAGCTAAGCGGCCGGCCAAGCCGCAGGGCCCCCTCTTTAGGTCCCTGCCGCCGGCAGACCCGCTTGCTGGTCACCCGTGTCCCTGCCCGCGACCCTCTCTCCTGCTTACCTCACCACTTCAGGCTGTTCACCTGGCCCCGTCCCGGTGATCCCGTGACGGCCTCCAGCTGCTCACCTGGCCCCGCCCCCTCCTTGACTTGACAGGGCTCAGCTGTGGGCCTGGGCCCACCTCCTGGTTCCGGAAACCACGCCCCTGGTCCATTCGACCAATGAGCGAGCAGCGCCAGCCAATCTGCCCTACTCCCAAACACAGAGGAATGGCCCCCACCACTGGGATGTAAAGGCGCATAGCCCTCTGCTCACAGGGTGCCTCCCAGGTCCCCAAGCGTGGGCAGACCAGCCAGCCCTTCCTTCAGGACACCCAGGGGCCTCCATGAGCCTCGGGGCCGGCCCTCTAACCCCCCCGCCCCGGCCCCCATCGCTCCCACCAAAGGGCAGCTCAGAGCAGAGTGTCCTGGGACGCCCACAGCCCTGCCTATGGGCTTTGACAACCGGGAGAGAGCTGTGTCAAGTCCGAGAAATTATCACTTTCCACTCTGGGGGCACCTCCCCGGCCCCTCCGGAGGTTCTGACTGGTCTGGTGGCCCGGGCCCGGGGGCCTGCTTTCCGCCCCATTCGCCTGGACCGCCCTGCCCTGAGGACAAGGGTCCCTCTTGCTGGCATCCAGTCTGAAGCTCAGGCAGGAGAGGCTTTTGTGGGCACTTGAGACCCTCGTCCAGGTTTCACAGGGCCCCAGGGCCTTAGCCACTGGTGAGGGTTAGGTTGAGGGATAGGCTAAGTTTTAGTGTTAGGGGTAGTCTTTGACAACGGGGATAGAGCTGTGTCAAGTCCGAGAAAATCACTTTGCGCTCCTGGGGCTCCTTCACCGGGCCCCAGGGCCTTCCCCACTGGACCACCTCCAGCTTTTGACACGGGCCCCAACCCACTCTTCCCTTGACGGCTTCCCGCCGGTCAGCTAAGCGGCCGGCCAAGCCGCAGGGCCCCCTCTTTAGGTCCCTGCCGCCGGCAGACCCGCCTGCTGGTCACCCGTGTCCCTGCCCGCGACCCTCTCTCCTGCTTACCTCACCACTTCAGGCTGTTCACCTGGCCCCGCCCCCGTGATCCCGTGACCGCCTCCAGCTGCTCACCTGGCCCCGCCCCCTCCTTGACTTGACCCGGCTCAGCTGCGGGCCTGGGCCCGCCTCCTGGTTCCGGAAACCACGCCCCTGGTCCATTCGACCAATGAGCGAGCAGCGCCAGCCAGTCTGCCCTGCTCCCAAACACAGAGGAATAGCCCCCACCACTGGGATGTAAAGGCACATAGCCCTCTGCTCACAGGGTGCCTCCCAGGTCCCCAAGCGTGGGCAGACCAGCCAGCCCTCCCTTCAGGACACCCAGGGGCCTCCATGAGCCTCGGGGCCGGCCCTCTAACCCCCCCGCCCCGGCCCCCATCGCTCCCACCAAAGGGCAGCTCAGAGCAGAGTGTCCTGGGACGCCCACAGCCCTGCCTATGGGCTTTGACAACCGGGAGAGAGCTGTGTCAAGTCCGAGAAATTATCACTTTCCACTCTGGGGGAACCTCCCCGGCCCCTCCGGAGGTTCTGACTGGTCTGGTGGCCCGGCCCCGGGGGCCTGCTTTCCGCCCCATTCGCCTGGAACGCCCTGTCCTGAGGACAAGGGTCCCTCGTGCTGGCATCCAGTCTGAAGCTCAGGCAGGAGAGGCTTTTGTGGGCACTTGAGACCCTCGTCCAGGTTTCACAGGGCCCCAGGAACTTAGCCACTGGTGAGGGTTAGGTTGAGGGATAGGCTAAGTTTTAGTGTTAGGGTTAGTCTTTGACAACGGGGATAGAGCTGTGTCAAGTCCGAGAAAATCACTTTGCGCTCCTGGGGCTCCTTCACCGGGCCCCAGGGCCTTCCCCACTGGACCACCTCCAGCTTTTGACACGGGCCCCACTCTTCCCTTGACGGCTTCCTGCCAGTCAGCTTAGCGACCGGCCAAGCCGCAGGGCCCCCTCTTTAGGTCCCTGCCACCGGCAGACCCGCCTGCTGGTCACCCGTGTCCCTGCCCGCGACCCTCTCTCCTGCTTACCTCACCACTTCAGGCTGTTCACCTGGCCCCGCCCCGGTGATCCCGTGACCGCCTCCAGCTGCTCACCTGGCCCCGCCCCCTCCTTGACTTGACCGGGCTCAGCTGCGGGCCTGGGCCCGCCTCCTGGTTCCGGAAACCACGCCCCTGGTCCATTCGACCAATGAGCGAGCAGCGCCAGCCAGTCTGCCCTGCTCCCAAACACAGAGGAATAGCCCCCACCACTGGGATGTAAAGGCACATAGCCCTCTGCTCACAGGGTGCCTCCCAGGTCCCCAAGCGTGGGCAGACCAGCCAGCCCTTCCTTCAGGACACCCAGGGGCCTCCATGAGCCTCGGGGCCGGCCCTCTAACCCCCCCGCCCCGGCCCCCATCGCTCCCACCAAAGGGCAGCTCAGAGCAGAGTGTCCTGGGACGCCCACAGCCCTGCCTATGGGCTTTGACAACCGGGAGAGAGCTGTGTCAAGTCCGAGAAATTATCACTTTCCACTCTGGGGGCACCTCCCCGGCCCCTCCGGAGGTTCTGACTGGTCTGGTGGCCCGGCCCCGGGGGCCTGCTTTCCGCCCCATTCGCCTGGACCGCCCTGCCCTGAGGACAAGGGTCCCTCTTGCTGGCATCCAGTCTGAAGCTCAGGCAGGAGAGGCTTTTGTGGGCACTTGAGACCCTCGTCCAGGTTTCACAGGGCCCCAGGGCCTTAGCCACTGGTGAGGGTTAGGTTGAGGGATAGGCTAAGTTTTAGTGTTAGGGGTAGTCTTTGACAACGGGGATAGAGCTGTGTCAAGTCCGAGAAAATCACTTTGCGCTCCTGGGGCTCCTTCACCGGGCCCCAGGGCCTTCCCCACTGGACCACCTCCAGCTTTTGACACGGGCCCCAACCCACTCTTCCCTTGACGGCTTCCCGCCGGTCAGCTAAGCGGCCGGCCAAGCCGCAGGGCCCCCTCTTTAGGTCCCTGCCGCCGGCAGACCCGCCTGCTGGTCACCCGTGTCCCCGCCCGTGACCCTCTCTCCTGCTTACCTCACCACTTCAGGCTGTTCACCTGGCCCCGCCCCCGTGATCCCGTGACCGCCTCCAGCTGCTCACCTGGCCCCGCCCCCTCCTTGACTTGACCCGGCTCAGCTGCGGGCCTGGGCCCGCCTCCTGGTTCCGGAAACCACGCCCCTGGTCCATTCGACCAATGAGCGAGCAGCGCCAGCCAGTCTGCCCTGCTCCCAAACACAGAGGAATAGCCCCCACCACTGGGATGTAAAGGCACATAGCCCTCTGCTCACAGGGTGCCTCCCAGGTCCCCAAGCGTGGGCAGACCAGCCAGCCCTCCCTTCAGGACACCCAGGGGCCTCCATGAGCCTCGGGGCCGGCCCTCTAACCCCCCCGCCCCGGCCCCCATCGCTCCCACCAAAGGGCAGCTCAGAGCAGAGTGTCCTGGGACGCCCACAGCCCTGCCTATGGGCTTTGACAACCGGGAGAGAGCTGTGTCAAGTCCGAGAAATTATCACTTTCCACTCTGGGGGAACCTCCCCGGCCCCTCCGGAGGTTCTGACTGGTCTGGTGGCCCGGCCCCAGGGGCCTGCTTTCCGCCCCATTCGCCTGGAACGCCCTGTCCTGAGGACAAGGGTCCCTCGTGCTGGCATCCAGTCTGAAGCTCAGGCAGGAGAGGCTTTTGTGGGCACTTGAGACCCTCGTCCAGGTTTCACAGGGCCCCAGGGCCTTAGCCACTGGTGAGGGTTAGGTTGAGGGATAGGCTAAGTTTTAGTGTTAGGGGTAGTCTTTGACAACGGGGATAGAGCTGTGTCAAGTCCGAGAAAATCACTTTGCGCTCCTGGGGCTCCTTCACCGGGCCCCAGGGCCTTCCCCACTGGACCACCTCCAGCTTTTGACACGGGCCCCAACCCACTCTTCCCTTGACGGCTTCCCGCCGGTCAGCTAAGCGGCCGGCCAAGCCGCAGGGCCCCCTCTTTAGGTCCCTGCCGCCGGCAGACCCGCCTGCTGGTCACCCGTGTCCCCGCCCGTGACCCTCTCTCCTGCTTACCTCACCACTTCAGGCTGTTCACCTGGCCCCGCCCCCGTGATCCCGTGACCGCCTCCAGCTGCTCACCTGGCCCCGCCCCCTCCTTGACTTGACCCGGCTCAGCTGCGGGCCTGGGCCCGCCTCCTGGTTCCGGAAACCACGCCCCTGGTCCATTCGACCAATGAGCGAGCAGCGCCAGCCAGTCTGCCCTGCTCCCAAACACAGAGGAATAGCCCCCACCACTGGGATGTAAAGGCACATAGCCCTCTGCTCACAGGGTGCCTCCCAGGTCCCCAAGCGTGGGCAGACCAGCCAGCCCTCCCTTCAGGACACCCAGGGGCCTCCATGAGCCTCGGGGCCGGCCCTCTAACCCCCCCGCCCCGGCCCCCATCGCTCCCACCAAAGGGCAGCTCAGAGCAGAGTGTCCTGGGACGCCCACAGCCCTGCCTATGGGCTTTGACAACCGGGAGAGAGCTGTGTCAAGTCCGAGAAATTATCACTTTCCACTCTGGGGGAACCTCCCCGGCCCCTCCGGAGGTTCTGACTGGTCTGGTGGCCCGGCCCCGGGGGCCTGCTTTCCGCCCCATTCGCCTGGAACGCCCTGTCCTGAGGACAAGGGTCCCTCGTGCTGGCATCCAGTCTGAAGCTCAGGCAGGAGAGGCTTTTGTGGGCACTTGAGACCCTCGTCCAGGTTTCACAGGGCCCCAGGGCCTTAGCCACTGGTGAGGGTTAGGTTGAGGGATAGGCTAAGTTTTAGTGTTAGGGGTAGTCTTTGACAATGGGGATAGAGCTGTGTCAAGTCCGAGAAAATCACTTTGCGCTCCTGGGGCTCCTTCACCGGGCCCCAGGGCCTTCCCCACTGGACCACCTCCAGCTTTTGACACGGGCCCCACTCTTCCCTTGACGGCTTCCTGCCAGTCAGCTTAGCGACCGGCCAAGCCGCAGGGCCCCCTCTTTAGGTCCCTGCCACCGGCAGACCCGCCTGCTGGTCACCCGTGTCCCTGCCCGCGACCCTCTCTCCTGCTTACCTCACCACTTCAGGCTGTTCACCTGGCCCCGCCCCGGTGATCCCGTGACCGCCTCCAGCTGCTCACCTGGCCCCGCCCCCTCCTTGACTTGACCCGGCTCAGCTGCGGGCCTGGGCCCGCCTCCTGGTTCCGGAAACCACGCCCCTGGTCCATTCGACCAATGAGCGAGCAGCGCCAGCCAGTCTGCCCTGCTCCCAAACACAGAGGAATAGCCCCCACCACTGGGATGTAAAGGCACATAGCCCTCTGCTCACAGGGTGCCTCCCAGGTCCCCAAGCGTGGGCAGACCAGCCAGCCCTTCCTTCAGGACACCCAGGGGCCTCCATGAGCCTCGGGGCCGGCCCTCTAACCCCCCCGCCCCGGCCCCCATCGCTCCCACCAAAGGGCAGCTCAGAGCAGAGTGTCCTGGGACGCCCACAGCCCTGCCTATGGGCTTTGACAACCGGGAGAGAGCTGTGTCAAGTCCGAGAAATTATCACTTTCCACTCTGGGGGCACCTCCCCGGCCCCTCCGGAGGTTCTGACTGGTCTGGTGGCCCGGCCCCGGGGGCCTGCTTTCCGCCCCATTCGCCTGGACCGCCCTGCCCTGAGGACAAGGGTCCCTCTTGCTGGCATCCAGTCTGAAGCTCAGGCAGGAGAGGCTTTTGTGGGCACTTGAGACCCTCGTCCAGGTTTCACAGGGCCCCAGGGCCTTAGCCACTGGTGAGGGTTAGGTTGAGGGATAGGCTAAGTTTTAGTGTTAGGGGTAGTCTTTGACAACGGGGATAGAGCTGTGTCAAGTCCGAGAAAATCACTTTGCGCTCCTGGGGCTCCTTCACCGGGCCCCAGGGCCTTCCCCACTGGACCACCTCCAGCTTTTGACACGGGCCCCAACCCACTCTTCCCTTGACGGCTTCCCGCCGGTCAGCTAAGCGGCCGGCCAAGCCGCAGGGCCCCCTCTTTAGGTCCCTGCCGCCGGCAGACCCGCCTGCTGGTCACCCGTGTCCCCGCCCGTGACCCTCTCTCCTGCTTACCTCACCACTTCAGGCTGTTCACCTGGCCCCGCCCCCGTGATCCCGTGACCGCCTCCAGCTGCTCACCTGGCCCCGCCCCCTCCTTGACTTGACCCGGCTCAGCTGCGGGCCTGGGCCCGCCTCCTGGTTCCGGAAACCACGCCCCTGGTCCATTCGACCAATGAGCGAGCAGCGCCAGCCAGTCTGCCCTGCTCCCAAACACAGAGGAATAGCCCCCACCACTGGGATGTAAAGGCACATAGCCCTCTGCTCACAGGGTGCCTCCCAGGTCCCCAAGCGTGGGCAGACCAGCCAGCCCTTCCTTCAGGACACCCAGGGGCCTCCATGAGCCTCGGGGCCGGCCCTCTAACCCCCCCGCCCCGGCCCCCATCGCTCCCACCAAAGGGCAGCTCAGAGCAGAGTGTCCTGGGACGCCCACAGCCCTGCCTATGGGCTTTGACAACCGGGAGAGAGCTGTGTCAAGTCCGAGAAATTATCACTTTCCACTCTGGGGGCACCTCCCCGGCCCCTCCGGAGGTTCTGACTGGTCTGGTGGCCCGGCCCCGGGGGCCTGCTTTCCGCCCCATTCGCCTGGACCGCCCTGCCCTGAGGACAAGGGTCCCTCTTGCTGGCATCCAGTCTGAAGCTCAGGCAGGAGAGGCTTTTGTGGGCACTTGAGACCCTCGTCCAGGTTTCACAGGGCCCCAGGGCCTTAGCCACTGGTGAGGGTTAGGTTGAGGGATAGGCTAAGTTTTAGTGTTAGGGGTAGTCTTTGACAACGGGGATAGAGCTGTGTCAAGTCCGAGAAAATCACTTTGCGCTCCTGGGGCTCCTTCACCGGGCCCCAGGGCCTTCCCCACTGGACCACCTCCAGCTTTTGACACGGGCCCCAACCCACTCTTCCCTTGACGGCTTCCCGCCGGTCAGCTAAGCGGCCGGCCAAGCCGCAGGGCCCCCTCTTTAGGTCCCTGCCGCCGGCAGACCCGCCTGCTGGTCACCCGTGTCCCCGCCCGTGACCCTCTCTCCTGCTTACCTCACCACTTCAGGCTGTTCACCTGGCCCCGCCCCCGTGATCCCGTGACCGCCTCCAGCTGCTCACCTGGCCCCGCCCCCTCCTTGACTTGACCCGGCTCAGCTGCGGGCCTGGGCCCGCCTCCTGGTTCCGGAAACCACGCCCCTGGTCCATTCGACCAATGAGCGAGCAGCGCCAGCCAGTCTGCCCTGCTCCCAAACACAGAGGAATAGCCCCCACCACTGGGATGTAAAGGCACATAGCCCTCTGCTCACAGGGTGCCTCCCAGGTCCCCAAGCGTGGGCAGACCAGCCAGCCCTCCCTTCAGGACACCCAGGGGCCTCCATGAGCCTCGGGGCCGGCCCTCTAACCCCCCCGCCCCGGCCCCCATCGCTCCCACCAAAGGGCAGCTCAGAGCAGAGTGTCCTGGGACGCCCACAGCCCTGCCTATGGGCTTTGACAACCGGGAGAGAGCTGTGTCAAGTCCGAGAAATTATCACTTTCCACTCTGGGGGAACCTCCCCGGCCCCTCCGGAGGTTCTGACTGGTCTGGTGGCCCGGCCCCGGGGGCCTGCTTTCCGCCCCATTCGCCTGGAACGCCCTGTCCTGAGGACAAGGGTCCCTCGTGCTGGCATCCAGTCTGAAGCTCAGGCAGGAGAGGCTTTTGTGGGCACTTGAGACCCTCGTCCAGGTTTCACAGGGCCCCAGGGCCTTAGCCACTGGTGAGGGTTAGGTTGAGGGATAGGCTAAGTTTTAGTGTTAGGGGTAGTCTTTGACAACGGGGATAGAGCTGTGTCAAGTCCGAGAAAATCACTTTGCGCTCCTGGGGCTCCTTCACCGGGCCCCAGGGCCTTCCCCACTGGACCACCTCCAGCTTTTGACACGGGCCCCAACCCACTCTTCCCTTGACGGCTTCCCGCCGGTCAGCTAAGCGGCCGGCCAAGCCGCAGGGCCCCCTCTTTAGGTCCCTGCCGCCGGCAGACCCGCCTGCTGGTCACCCGTGTCCCCGCCCGTGACCCTCTCTCCTGCTTACCTCACCACTTCAGGCTGTTCACCTGGCCCCGCCCCCGTGATCCCGTGACCGCCTCCAGCTGCTCACCTGGCCCCGCCCCCTCCTTGACTTGACCCGGCTCAGCTGCGGGCCTGGGCCCGCCTCCTGGTTCCGGAAACCACGCCCCTGGTCCATTCGACCAATGAGCGAGCAGCGCCAGCCAGTCTGCCCTGCTCCCAAACACAGAGGAATAGCCCCCACCACTGGGATGTAAAGGCACATAGCCCTCTGCTCACAGGGTGCCTCCCAGGTCCCCAAGCGTGGGCAGACCAGCCAGCCCTCCCTTCAGGACACCCAGGGGCCTCCATGAGCCTCGGGGCCGGCCCTCTAACCCCCCCGCCCCGGCCCCCATCGCTCCCACCAAAGGGCAGCTCAGAGCAGAGTGTCCTGGGACGCCCACAGCCCTGCCTATGGGCTTTGACAACCGGGAGAGAGCTGTGTCAAGTCCGAGAAATTATCACTTTCCACTCTGGGGGAACCTCCCCGGCCCCTCCGGAGGTTCTGACTGGTCTGGTGGCCCGGCCCCGGGGGCCTGCTTTCCGCCCCATTCGCCTGGAACGCCCTGTCCTGAGGACAAGGGTCCCTCGTGCTGGCATCCAGTCTGAAGCTCAGGCAGGAGAGGCTTTTGTGGGCACTTGAGACCCTCGTCCAGGTTTCACAGGGCCCCAGGGCCTTAGCCACTGGTGAGGGTTAGGTTGAGGGATAGGCTAAGTTTTAGTGTTAGGGGTAGTCTTTGACAATGGGGATAGAGCTGTGTCAAGTCCGAGAAAATCACTTTGCGCTCCTGGGGCTCCTTCACCGGGCCCCAGGGCCTTCCCCACTGGACCACCTCCAGCTTTTGACACGGGCCCCACTCTTCCCTTGACGGCTTCCTGCCAGTCAGCTTAGCGACCGGCCAAGCCGCAGGGCCCCCTCTTTAGGTCCCTGCCACCGGCAGACCCGCCTGCTGGTCACCCGTGTCCCTGCCCGCGACCCTCTCTCCTGCTTACCTCACCACTTCAGGCTGTTCACCTGGCCCCGCCCCGGTGATCCCGTGACCGCCTCCAGCTGCTCACCTGGCCCCGCCCCCTCCTTGACTTGACCCGGCTCAGCTGCGGGCCTGGGCCCGCCTCCTGGTTCCGGAAACCACGCCCCTGGTCCATTCGACCAATGAGCGAGCAGCGCCAGCCAGTCTGCCCTGCTCCCAAACACAGAGGAATAGCCCCCACCACTGGGATGTAAAGGCACATAGCCCTCTGCTCACAGGGTGCCTCCCAGGTCCCCAAGCGTGGGCAGACCAGCCAGCCCTTCCTTCAGGACACCCAGGGGCCTCCATGAGCCTCGGGGCCGGCCCTCTAACCCCCCCGCCCCGGCCCCCATCGCTCCCACCAAAGGGCAGCTCAGAGCAGAGTGTCCTGGGACGCCCACAGCCCTGCCTATGGGCTTTGACAACCGGGAGAGAGCTGTGTCAAGTCCGAGAAATTATCACTTTCCACTCTGGGGGCACCTCCCCGGCCCCTCCGGAGGTTCTGACTGGTCTGGTGGCCCGGCCCCGGGGGCCTGCTTTCCGCCCCATTCGCCTGGACCGCCCTGCCCTGAGGACAAGGGTCCCTCTTGCTGGCATCCAGTCTGAAGCTCAGGCAGGAGAGGCTTTTGTGGGCACTTGAGACCCTCGTCCAGGTTTCACAGGGCCCCAGGGCCTTAGCCACTGGTGAGGGTTAGGTTGAGGGATAGGCTAAGTTTTAGTGTTAGGGGTAGTCTTTGACAACGGGGATAGAGCTGTGTCAAGTCCGAGAAAATCACTTTGCGCTCCTGGGGCTCCTTCACCGGGCCCCAGGGCCTTCCCCACTGGACCACCTCCAGCTTTTGACACGGGCCCCAACCCACTCTTCCCTTGACGGCTTCCCGCCGGTCAGCTAAGCGGCCGGCCAAGCCGCAGGGCCCCCTCTTTAGGTCCCTGCCGCCGGCAGACCCGCCTGCTGGTCACCCGTGTCCCCGCCCGTGACCCTCTCTCCTGCTTACCTCACCACTTCAGGCTGTTCACCTGGCCCCGCCCCCGTGATCCCGTGACCGCCTCCAGCTGCTCACCTGGCCCCGCCCCCTCCTTGACTTGACCCGGCTCAGCTGCGGGCCTGGGCCCGCCTCCTGGTTCCGGAAACCACGCCCCTGGTCCATTCGACCAATGAGCGAGCAGCGCCAGCCAGTCTGCCCTGCTCCCAAACACAGAGGAATAGCCCCCACCACTGGGATGTAAAGGCACATAGCCCTCTGCTCACAGGGTGCCTCCCAGGTCCCCAAGCGTGGGCAGACCAGCCAGCCCTTCCTTCAGGACACCCAGGGGCCTCCATGAGCCTCGGGGCCGGCCCTCTAACCCCCCCGCCCCGGCCCCCATCGCTCCCACCAAAGGGCAGCTCAGAGCAGAGTGTCCTGGGACGCCCACAGCCCTGCCTATGGGCTTTGACAACCGGGAGAGAGCTGTGTCAAGTCCGAGAAATTATCACTTTCCACTCTGGGGGCACCTCCCCGGCCCCTCCGGAGGTTCTGACTGGTCTGGTGGCCCGGCCCCGGGGGCCTGCTTTCCGCCCCATTCGCCTGGACCGCCCTGCCCTGAGGACAAGGGTCCCTCTTGCTGGCATCCAGTCTGAAGCTCAGGCAGGAGAGGCTTTTGTGGGCACTTGAGACCCTCGTCCAGGTTTCACAGGGCCCCAGGGCCTTAGCCACTGGTGAGGGTTAGGTTGAGGGATAGGCTAAGTTTTAGTGTTAGGGGTAGTCTTTGACAACGGGGATAGAGCTGTGTCAAGTCCGAGAAAATCACTTTGCGCTCCTGGGGCTCCTTCACCGGGCCCCAGGGCCTTCCCCACTGGACCACCTCCAGCTTTTGACACGGGCCCCAACCCACTCTTCCCTTGACGGCTTCCCGCCGGTCAGCTAAGCGGCCGGCCAAGCCGCAGGGCCCCCTCTTTAGGTCCCTGCCGCCGGCAGACCCGCCTGCTGGTCACCCGTGTCCCCGCCCGTGACCCTCTCTCCTGCTTACCTCACCACTTCAGGCTGTTCACCTGGCCCCGCCCCGGTGATCCCGTGACCGCCTCCAGCTGCTCACCTGGCCCCGCCCCCTCCTTGACTTGACAGGGCTCAGCTGCGGGCCTGGGCCCGCCTCCTGGTTCCGGAAACCACGCCCCTGGTCCATTCAACCAATGAGCGAGCTTCGCCAGCCAATCTGCCCTGCTCCCAAACACAGAGGAATAGCCCCCACCACTGGGATGTAAAGGCACATAGCCCTCTGCTCACAGGGTGCCTCCCAGGTCCCCAAGCGTGGGCAGACCAGCCAGCCCTCCCTTCAGGACACCCAGGGGCCTCCTTATGCCTCAGGGCGGGCCCTCTAACCCCCCCGCCCCGGCCCCCATCGCTCCCACCAAAGGGCAGCTCAGAGCAGAGTGTCCTGGGACGCCCACAGACGTGCCTATGGGCTTTGACAACCGGGAGAGAGCTGTGTCAAGTCCGAGAAATTATCACTTTCCACTCTGGGGGCACCTCCCCGGCCCCTCCGGAGGTTCTGACTGGTCTGGTGGCCCGGGCCCGGGGGCCTGCTTTCCGCCCCATTCGCCTGGACCGCCCTGCCCTGAGGACAAGGGTCCCTCTTGCTGGCATCCAGTCTGAAGCTCAGGCAGGAGAGGCTTTTGTGGGCACTTGAGACCCTCGTCCAGGTTTCACAGGGCCCCAGGGCCTTAGCCACTGGTGAGGGTTAGGTTGAGGGATAGGCTAAGTTTTAGTGTTAGGGGTAGTCTTTGACAACGGGGATAGAGCTGTGTCAAGTCCCAGAAAATCACTTTGCGCTCCTGGGGCTCCTTCACCGGGCCCCAGGGCCTTCCCCACTGGACCACCTCCAGCTTTTGACACGGGCCCCAACCCACTCTTCCCTTGACGGCTTCCCGCCGGTCAGCTAAGCGGCCGGCCAAGCCGCAGGGCCCCCTCTTTAGGTCCCTGCCGCCGGCAGACCCGCCTGCTGGTCACCGGTGTCCCTGCCCGCGACCCTCTCTCCTGCTTACCTCACCACTACAGGCTGTTCACCTGGCCCCGCCCCCGTGATCCCGTGACCGCCTCCAGCTGCTCACCTGGCCCCGCCCCCTCCTTGACTTGACCCGGCTCAGCTGCGGGCCTGGGCCCGCCTCCTGGTTCCGGAAACCACGCCCCTGGTCCATTCGACCAATGAGCGAGCAGCGCCAGCCAGTCTGCCCTGCTCCCAAACACAGAGGAATAGCCCCCACCACTGGGATGTAAAGGCACATAGCCCTCTGCTCACAGGGTGCCTCCCAGGTCCCCAAGCGTGGGCAGACCAGCCAGCCCTTCCTTCAGGACACCCAGGGGCCTCCATGAGCCTCGGGGCCGGCCCTCTAACCCCCCCGCCCCGGCCCCCATCGCTCCCACCAAAGGGCAGCTCAGAGCAGAGTGTCCTGGGACGCCCACAGCCCTGCCTATGGGCTTTGACAACCGGGAGAGAGCTGTGTCAAGTCCGAGAAATTATAACTTTCCACTCTGGGGGCACCTCCCCGGCCCCTCCGGAGGTTCTGACTGGTCTGGTGGCCCGGCCCCGGGGGCCTGCTTTCCGCCCCATTCGCCTGGAACGCCCTGCCCTGAGGTCAAGGGTCCCTCTTGCTGGCATCCAGTCTGAAGCTCAGGCAGGAGAGGCTTTTGTGGGCACTTGAGACCCTCGTCCAAGTTTCACAGGGCCCCAGGGCCTTAGCCACTGGTGAGGGTTAGGTTGAGGGATAGGCTAAGTTTTAGTGTTAGGGTTAGTCTTTGACAACGGGGATAGAGCTGTGCCAAGTCCGAGAAAATCACTTTGCGCTCCTGGGGCTCCTTCACCGGGCCCGAGGGCCTTCCCCACTGGACCACCTCCAGCTTTTGACACGGGCCCCAACCCACTCTTCCCTTGACCGCTTCCCACCCGTCAGCTAAGCGGCCGGCCAAGCCGCAGGGCCCCCTCTTTAGGTCCCTGCCGCCGGCAGACCCGCTTGCTGGTCACCCGTGTCCCTGCCGGCGACCCTCTCTCCTGCTTACCTCACCACTTCAGGCTGTTCACCTGGCCCCGCCCCGGTGATCCGGTGACCGCCTCCAGCTGCTCACCTGGCCCCGCCCCCTCCTTGACTTGACAGGGCTCAGCTGCGGGCCTGGGCCCGCCTCCTGGTTCCGGAAACCACGCCCCTGGTCCATTCGACCAATGAGCGAGCAGCACCAGCCAGTCTGCCCTGCTCCCAAACACAGAGGAATAGCCCCCACCACTGGGATGTAAAGGCACATAGCCCTCTGCTCACAGGGTGCCTCCCACGTCCCCAAGCGTGGGCAGACCAGCCAGCCCTTCCTTCAGGACACCCAGGGGCCTCCATGAGCCTCGGGGCCGGCCCTCTAACCCCCCCGCCCCGGCCCCCATCGCTCCCACCAAAGGGCAGCTCAGAGCAGAGTGTCCTGGGACGCCCACAGCCCTGCCTATGGGCTTTGACAACCGGGAGAGAGCTGTGTCAAGTCCGAGAAATTATCACTTTCCACTCTGGGGGCACCTCCCCGGCCCCTCCGGAGGTTCTGACTGGTCTGGTGGCCCGGGCCCGGGGGCCTGCTTTCCGCCCCATTCGCCTGGACCGCCCTGCCCTGAGGACAAGGGTCCCTCTTGCTGGCATCCAGTCTGAAGCTCAGGCAGGAGAGGCTTTTGTGGGCACTTGAGACCCTCGTCCAGGTTTCACAGGGCCCCAGGGCCTTAGCCACTGGTGAGGGTTAGGTTGAGGGATAGGCTAAGTTTTAGTGTTAGGGGTAGTCTTTGACAACGGGGATAGAGCTGTGTCAAGTCCGAGAAAATCACTTTGCGCTCCTGGGGCTCCTTCACCGGGCCCCAGGGCCTTCCCCACTGGACCACCTCCAGCTTTTGACACGGGCCCCAACCCACTCTTCCCTTGACGGCTTCCCGCCGGTCAGCTAAGCGGCCGGCCAAGCCGCAGGGCCCCCTCTTTAGGTCCCTGCCGCCGGCAGACCCGCCTGCTGGTCACCCGTGTCCCCGCCCGTGACCCTCTCTCCTGCTTACCTCACCACTTCAGGCTGTTCACCTGGCCCCGCCCCGGTGATCCCGTGACCGCCTCCAGCTGCTCACCTGGCCCCGCCCCCTCCTTGACTTGACAGGGCTCAGCTGTGGGCCTGGGCCCGCCTCCTGGTTCCGGAAACCACGCCCCTGGTCCATTCGACCAATGAGCGAGCTGCGCCAGCCAATCTGCCCTGCTCCCAAACACAGAGGAATAGCCCCCACCACTGGGATGTAAAGGCACATAGCCCTCTGCTCACAGGGTGCCTCCCAGGTCCCCAAGCGTGGGCAGACCAGCCAGCCCTCCCTTCAGGACACCCAGGGGCCTCCTTATGCCTCGGGGCGGGCCCTCTAACCCCCCCGACCCGGCCCCCATCGCTCCCACCAAAGGGCAGCTCAGAGCAGAGTGTCCTGGGACGCCCACAGACGTGCCTATGGGCTTTGACAACCGGGAGAGAGCTGTGTCAAGTCCGAGAAATTATCACTTTCCACTCTGGGGGCACCTCCCCGGCCCCTCCGGAGGTTCTGACTGGTCTGGTGGCCCGGGCCCGGGGGCCTGCTTTCCGCCCCATTCGCCTGGACCGCCCTGCCCTGAGGACAAGGGTCCCTCTTGCTGGCATCCAGTCTGAAGCTCAGGCAGGA
Source organism: Pipistrellus hanaki (assembly GCF_964339955.1). Lineage (NCBI taxonomy): Eukaryota > Metazoa > Chordata > Mammalia > Chiroptera > Vespertilionidae > Pipistrellus > Pipistrellus hanaki. The sequence continues at coordinate 244,829 of NW_028182272.1, read as the reverse complement.
GAGGCTTTTGTGGGCACTTGAGACCCTCGTCCAGGTTTCACAGGGCCCCAGGGCCTTAGCCACTGGTGAGGGTTAGGTTGAGGGATAGGCTAAGTTTTAGTGTTAGGGGTAGTCTTTGACAACGGGGATAGAGCTGTGTCAAGTCCGAGAAAATCACTTTGCGCTCCTGGAGCTCCTTCACCGGGCCCCAGGGCCTTCCCCACTGGACCACCTCCAGCTTTTGACACGGGCCCCAACCCACTCTTCCCTTGACGGCTTCCCGCCGGTCAGCTAAGCGGCCGGCCAAGCCGCAGGGCCCCCTCTTTAGGTCCCTGCCGCCGGCAGACCCGCCTGCTGGTCACCCGTGTCCCCGCCCGTGACCCTCTCTCCTGCTTACCTCAAGACTTCAGGCTGTTCACCTGGCCCCGCCCCGGTGATCCCGTGACCGCCTCCAGCTGCTCACCTGGCCCCGCCCCCTCCTTGACTTGACAGGGCTCAGCTGCGGGCCTGGGCCCGCCTCCTGGTTCCGGAAACCACGCCCCTGGTCCATTCAACCAATGAGCGAGCTGCGCCAGCCAATCTGCCCTGCTCCCAAACACAGAGGAATAGCCCCCACCACTGGGATGTAAAGGCACATAGCCCTCTGCTCACAGGGTGCCTCCCAGGTCCCCAAGCGTGGGCAGACCAGCCAGCCCTCCCTTCAGGACACCCAGGGGCCTCCTTATGCCTCGGGGCGGGCCCTCTAACCCCCCCGCCCCGGCCCCCATCGCTCCCACCAAAGGGCAGCTCAGAGCAGAGTGTCCTGGGACGCCCACAGCCCTGCCTATGGGCTTTGACAACCGGGAGAGAGCTGTGTCAAGTCCGAGAAATTATCACTTTCCACTCTGGGGGCACCTCCCCGGCCCCTCCGGAGGTTCTGACTGGTCTGGTGGCCCGGGCCCGGGGGCCTGCTTTCCGCCCCATTCGCCTGGACCGCCCTGCCCTGAGGACAAGGGTCCCTCTTGCTGGCATCCAGTCTGAAGCTCAGGCAGGAGAGGCTTTTGTGGGCACTTGAGACCCTCGTCCAGGTTTCACAGGGCCCCAGGGCCTTAGCCACTGGTGAGGGTTAGGTTGAGGGATAGGCTAAGTTTTAGTGTTAGGGGTAGTCTTTGACAACGGGGATAGAGCTGTGTCAAGTCCGAGAAAATCACTTTGCGCTCCTGGGGCTCCTTCACCGGGCCCCAGGGCCTTCCCCACTGGACCACCTCCAGCTTTTGACACGGGCCCCAACCCACTCTTCCCTTGACGGCTTCCCGCCGGTCAGCTAAGCGGCCGGCCAAGCCGCAGGGCCCCCTCTTTAGGTCCCTGCCGCCGGCAGACCCGCCTGCTGGTCACCCGTGTCCCCGCCCGTGACCCTCTCTCCTGCTTACCTCACCACTTCAGGCTGTTCACCTGGCCCCGCCCCGGTGATCCCGTGACCGCCTCCAGCTGCTCACCTGGCCCCGCCCCCTCCTTGACTTGACAGGGCTCAGCTGTGGGCCTGGGCCCGCCTCCTGGTTCCGGAAACCACGCCCCTGGTCCATTCGACCAATGAGCGAGCTGCGCCAGCCAATCTGCCCTGCTCCCAAACACAGAGGAATAGCCCCCACCACTGGGATGTAAAGGCACATAGCCCTCTGCTCACAGGGTGCCTCCCAGGTCCCCAAGCGTGGGCAGACCAGCCAGCCCTCCCTTCAGGACACCCAGGGGCCTCCTTATGCCTCGGGGCGGGCCCTCTAACCCCCCCGACCCGGCCCCCATCGCTCCCACCAAAGGGCAGCTCAGAGCAGAGTGTCCTGGGACGCCCACAGACGTGCCTATGGGCTTTGACAACCGGGAGAGAGCTGTGTCAAGTCCGAGAAATTATCACTTTCCACTCTGGGGGCACCTCCCCGGCCCCTCCGGAGGTTCTGACTGGTCTGGTGGCCGGGCCCGGGGGCCTGCTTTCCGCCCCATTCGCCTGGACCGCCCTGCCCTGAGGACAAGGGTCCCTCTTGCTGGCATCCAGTCTGAAGCTCAGGCAGGAGAGGCTTTTGTGGGCACTTGAGACCCTCGTCCAGGTTTCACAGGGCCCCAGGGCCTTAGCCACTGGTGAGGGTTAGGTTGAGGGATAGGCTAAGTTTTAGTGTTAGGGGTAGTCTTTGACAACGGGGATAGAGCTGTGTCAAGTCCGAGAAAATCACTTTGCGCTCCTGGGGCTCCTTCACCGGGCCCCAGGGCCTTCCCCACTGGACCACCTCCAGCTTTTGACACGGGCCCCAACCCACTCTTCCCTTGACGGCTTCCCGCCGGTCAGCTAAGCGGCCGGCCAAGCCGCAGGGCCCCCTCTTTAGGTCCCTGCCGCCGGCAGACCCGCCTGCTGGTCACCCGTGTCCCCGCCCGTGACCCTCTCTCCTGCTTACCTCACCACTTCAGGCTGTTCACCTGGCCCCGCCCCGGTGATCCCGTGACCGCCTCCAGCTGCTCACCTGGCCCCGCCCCCTCCTTGACTTGACAGGGCTCAGCTGTGGGCCTGGGCCCGCCTCCTGGTTCCGGAAACCACGCCCCTGGTCCATTCGACCAATGAGCGAGCTGCGCCAGCCAATCTGCCCTGCTCCCAAACACAGAGGAATAGCCCCCACCACTGGGATGTAAAGGCACATAGCCCTCTGCTCACAGGGTGCCTCCCAGGTCCCCAAGCGTGGGCAGACCAGCCAGCCCTCCCTTCAGGACACCCAGGGGCCTCCTTATGCCTCGGGGCGGGCCCTCTAACCCCCCCGACCCGGCCCCCATCGCTCCCACCAAAGAGCAGCTCAGAGCAGAGTGTCCTGGGACGCCCACAGACGTGCCTATGGGCTTTGACAACCGGGAGAGAGCTGTGTCAAGTCCGAGAAATTATCACTTTCCACTCTGGGGGCACCTCCCCGGCCCCTCCGGAGGTTCTGACTGGTCTGGTGGCCCGGGCCCGGGGGCCTGCTTTCCGCCCCATTCGCCTGGACCGCCCTGCCCTGAGGACAAGGGTCCCTCTTGCTGGCATCCAGTCTGAAGCTCAGGCAGGAGAGGCTTTTGTGGGCACTTGAGACCCTCGTCCAGGTTTCACAGGGCCCCAGGGCCTTAGCCACTGGTGAGGGTTAGGTTGAGGGATAGGCTAAGTTTTAGTGTTAGGGGTAGTCTTTGACAACGGGGATAGAGCTGTGTCAAGTCCGAGAAAATCACTTTGCGCTCCTGGAGCTCCTTCACCGGGCCCCAGGGCCTTCCCCACTGGACCACCTCCAGCTTTTGACACGGGCCCCAACCCACTCTTCCCTTGACGGCTTCCCGCCGGTCAGCTAAGCGGCCGGCCAAGCCGCAGGGCCCCCTCTTTAGGTCCCTGCCGCCGGCAGACCCGCCTGCTGGTCACCCGTGTCCCCGCCCGTGACCCTCTCTCCTGCTTACCTCAAGACTTCAGGCTGTTCACCTGGCCCCGCCCCGGTGATCCCGTGACCGCCTCCAGCTGCTCACCTGGCCCCGCCCCCTCCTTGACTTGACAGGGCTCAGCTGCGGGCCTGGGCCCGCCTCCTGGTTCCGGAAACCACGCCCCTGGTCCATTCAACCAATGAGCGAGCTGCGCCAGCCAATCTGCCCTGCTCCCAAACACAGAGGAATAGCCCCCACCACTGGGATGTAAAGGCACATAGCCCTCTGCTCACAGGGTGCCTCCCAGGTCCCCAAGCGTGGGCAGACCAGCCAGCCCTTCCTTCAGGACACCCAGGGGCCTCCTTATGCCTCGGGGCGGGCCCTCTAACCCCCCGCCCCGGCCCCCATCGCTCCCACCAAAGGGCAGCTCAGAGCAGAGTGTCCTGGGACGCCCACAGACGTGCCTATGGGCTTTGACAACCGGGAGAGAGCTGTGTCAAGTCCGAGAAATTATCACTTTCCACTCTGGGGGCACCTCCCCGGCCCCTCCGGAGGTTCTGACTGGTCTGGTGGCCCGGGCCCGGGGGCCTGCTTTCCGCCCCATTCGCCTGGACCGCCCTGCCCTGAGGACAAGGGTCCCTCTTGCTGGCATCCAGTCTGAAGCTCAGGCAGGAGAGGCTTTTGTGGGCACTTGAGACCCTCGTCCAGGTTTCACAGGGCCCCAGGGCCTTAGCCACTGGTGAGGGTTAGGTTGAGGGATAGGCTAAGTTTTAGTGTTAGGGGTAGTCTTTGACAACGGGGATAGAGCTGTGTCAAGTCCGAGAAAATCACTTTGCGCTCCTGGGGCTCCTTCACCGGGCCCCAGGGCCTTCCCCACTGGACCACCTCCAGCTTTTGACACGGGCCCCAACCCACTCTTCCCTTGACGGCTTCCCGCCGGTCAGCTAAGCGGCCGGCCAAGCCGCAGGGCCCCCTCTTTAGGTCCCTGCCGCCGGCAGACCCGCCTGCTGGTCACCGGTGTCCCTGCCCGCGACCCTCTCTCCTGCTTACCTCACCACTACAGGCTGTTCACCTGGCCCCGCCCCCGTGATCCCGTGACCGCCTCCAGCTGCTCACCTGGCCCCGCCCCCTCCTTGACTTGACCCGGCTCAGCTGCGGGCCTGGGCCCGCCTCCTGGTTCCGGAAACCACGCCCCTGGTCCATTCGACCAATGAGCGAGCAGCGCCAGCCAGTCTGCCCTGCTCCCAAACACAGAGGAATAGCCCCCACCACTGGGATGTAAAGGCACATAGCCCTCTGCTCACAGGGTGCCTCCCAGGTCCCCAAGCGTGGGCAGACCAGCCAGCCCTCCCTTCAGGACACCCAGGGGCCTCCATGAGCCTCGGGGCCGGCCCTCTAACCCCCCCGCCCCGGGCCCCATCGCTCCCACCAAAGGGCAGCTCAGAGCAGAGTGTCCTGGGACGCCCACAGCCCTGCCTATGGGCTTTGACAACCGGGAGAGAGCTGTGTCAAGTCCGAGAAATTATAACTTTCCACTCTGGGGGCACCTCCCCGGCCCCTCCGGAGGTTCTGACTGGTCTGGTGGCCCGGCCCCGGGGGCCTGCTTTCCGCCCCATTCGCCTGGAACGCCCTGCCCTGAGGACAAGGGTCCCTCTTGCTGGCATCCAGTCTGAAGCTCAGGCAGGAGAGGCTTTTGTGGGCACTTGAGACCCTCGTCCAAGTTTCACAGGGCCCCAGGGCCTTAGCCACTGGTGAGGGTTAGGTTGAGGGATAGGCTAAGTTTTAGTGTTAGGGTTAGTCTTTGACAACGGGGATAGAGCTGTGCCAAGTCCGAGAAAATCACTTTGCGCTCCTGGGGCTCCTTCACCGGGCCCCAGGGCCTTCCCCACTGGACCACCTCCAGCTTTTGACACGGGCCCCAACCCACTCTTCCCTTGACCGCTTCCCACCCGTCAGCTAAGCGGCCGGCCAAGCCGCAGGGCCCCCTCTTTAGGTCCCTGCCGCCGGCAGACCCGCTTGCTGGTCACCCGTGTCCCTGCCCGCGACCCTCTCTCCTGCTTACCTCACCACTTCAGGCTGTTCACCTGGCCCCGCCCCGGTGATCCCGTGACCGCCTCCAGCTGCTCACCTGGCCCCGCCCCCTCCTTGACTTGACAGGGCTCAGCTGCGGGCCTGGGCCCGCCTCCTGGTTCCGGAAACCACGCCCCTGGTCCATTCGACCAATGAGTGAGCAGCGCCAGCCAGTCTGCCCTGTTCCCAAACACAGAGGAATAGCCCCCACCACTGGGATGTAAAGGCACATAGCCCTCTGCTCACAGGGTGCCTCCCAGGTCCCCAAGCGTGGGCAGACCAGCCAGCCCTTCCTTCAGGACACCCAGGGGCCTCCATGAGCCTCGGGGCCGGCCCTCTAACCCCCCCGCCCCGGCCCCCATCGCTCCCACCAAAGGGCAGCTCAGAGCAGAGTGTCCTGGGACGCCCACAGCCCTGCCTATGGGCTTTGACAACCGGGAGAGAGCTGTGTCAAGTCCGAGAAATTATCACTTTCCACTCTGGGGGCACCTCCCCGGCCCCTCCGGAGGTTCTGACTGGTCTGGTGGCCCGGGCCCGGGGGCCTGCTTTCCGCCCCATTCGCCTGGACCGCCCTGCCCTGAGGACAAGGGTCCCTCTTGCTGGCATCCAGTCTGAAGCTCAGGCAGGAGAGGCTTTTGTGGGCACTTGAGACCCTCGTCCAGGTTTCACAGGGCCCCAGGGCCTTAGCCACTGGTGAGGGTTAGGTTGAGGGATAGGCTAAGTTTTAGTGTTAGGGGTAGTCTTTGACAACGGGGATAGGGCTGTGTCAAGTCCGAGAAAATCACTTTGCGCTCCTGGGGCTCCTTCACCGGGCCCCAGGGCCTTCCCCACTGGACCACCTCCAGCTTTTGACACAGGCCCCAACCCACTCTTCCCTTGACGGCTTCCCGCCGGTCAGCTAAGCGGCCGGCCAAGCCGCAGGGCCCCCTCTTTAGGTCCCTGCCGCCGGCAGACCCGCCTGCTGGTCACCCGTGTCCCTGCCCGCGACCCTCTCTCCTGCTTACCTCACCACTTCAGGCTGTTCACCTGGCCCCGCCCCCGTGATCCCGTGACCGCCTCCAGCTGCTCACCTGGCCCCGCCCCCTCCTTGACTTGACCCGGCTCAGCTGCGGGCCTGGGCCCGCCTCCTGGTTCCGGAAACCACGCCCCTGGTCCATTCGACCAATGAGCGAGCAGCGCCAGCCAGTCTGCCCTGCTCCCAAACACAGAGGAATAGCCCCCACCACTGGGATGTAAAGGCACATAGCCCTCTGCTCACAGGGTGCCTCCCAGGTCCCCAAGCGTGGGCAGACCAGCCAGCCCTCCCTTCAGGACACCCAGGGGCCTCCATGAGCCTCGGGGCCGGCCCTCTAACCCCCCCGCCCCGGCCCCCATCGCTCCCACCAAAGGGCAGCTCAGAGCAGAATGTCCTGGGACGCCCACAGCCCTGCCTATGGGCTTTGACAACCGGGAGAGAGCTGTGTCAAGTCCGAGAAATTATCACTTTCCACTCTGGGGGCACCTCCCCGGCCCCTCCGGAGGTTCTGACTGGTCTGGTGGCCCGGCCCCGGGGGCCTGCTTTCCGCCCCATTCGCCTGGACCGCCCTGCCCTGAGGACAAGGGTCCCTCTTGCTGGCATCCAGTCTGAAGCTCAGGCAGGAGAGGCTTTTGTGGGCACTTGAGACCCTCGTCCAGGTTTCACAGGGCCCCAGGGCCTTAGCCACTGGTGAGGGTTAGGTTGAGGGATAGGCTAAGTTTTAGTGTTAGGGGTAGTCTTTGACAACGGGGATAGAGCTGTGCCAAGTCCGAGAAAATCACTTTGCGCTCCTGGGGCTCCTTCACCGGGCCCCAGGGCCTTCCCCACTGGACCACCTCCAGCTTTTGACACGGGCCCCAACCCACTCTTCCCTTGACCGCTTCCCACCCGTCAGCTAAGCGGCCGGCCAAGCCGCAGGGCCCCCTCTTTAGGTCCCTGCCACCGGCAGACCCGCTTGCTGGTCACCCGTGTCCCTGCCCGCGACCCTCTCTCCTGCTTACCTCACCACTTCAGGCTGTTCACCTGGCCCCGTCCCGGTGATCCCGTGACGGACTCCAGCTGCTCACCTGGCCCCGCCCCCTCCTTGACTTGACAGGGCTCAGCTGTGGGCCTGGGCCCACCTCCTGGTTCCGGAAACCACGCCCCTGGTCCATTCGACCAATGAGCGAGCAGCGCCAGCCAATCTGCCCTACTCCCAAACACAGAGGAATGGCCCCCACCACTGGGATGTAAAGGCACATAGCCCTCTGCTCACAGGGTGCCTCCCAGGTCCCCAAGCGTGGGCAGACCAGCCAGCCCTCCCTTCAGGACACCCAGGGGCCTCCTTATGCCTCGGGGCGGGCCCACTAACCCCCCCGCCCCGGCCCCCATCGCTCCCACCAAAGGGCAGCTCAGAGCAGAGTGTCCTGGGACGCCCACAGCCCTGCCTATGGGCTTTGACAACCGGGAGAGAGCTGTGTCAAGTCCGAGAAATTATCACTTTCCACTCTGGGGGCACCTCCCCGGCCCCTCCGGAGGTTCTGACTGGTCTGGTGGCCCGGGCCCGGGGGCCTGCTTTCCGCCCCATTCGCCTGGACCGCCCTGCCCTGAGGACAAGGGTCCCTCTTGCTGGCATCCAGTCTGAAGCTCAGGCAGGAGAGGCTTTTGTGGGCACTTGAGACCCTCGTCCAGGTTTCACAGGGCCCCAGGGCCTTAGCCACTGGTGAGGGTTAGGTTGAGGGATAGGCTAAGTTTTAGTGTTAGGGGTAGTCTTTGACAACGGGGATAGGGCTGTGTCAAGTCCGAGAAAATCACTTTGCGCTCCTGGGGCTCCTTCACCGGGCCCCAGGGCCTTCCCCACTGGACCACCTCCAGCTTTTGACACGGGCCCCAACCCACTCTTCCCTTGACGGCTTCCCGCCGGTCAGCTAAGCGGCCGGCCAAGCCGCAGGGCCCCCTCTTTAGGTCCCTGCCGCCGGCAGACCCGCCTGCTGGTCACCCGTGTCCCTGCCCGCGACCCTCTCTCCTGCTTACCTCACCACTTCAGGCTGTTCACCTGGCCCCGCCCCCGTGATCCCGTGACCGCCTCCAGCTGCTCACCTGGCCCCGCCCCCTCCTTGACTTGACCCGGCTCAGCTGCGGGCCTGGGCCCGCCTCCTGGTTCCGGAAACCACGCCCCTGGTCCATTCGACCAATGAGCGAGCAGCGCCAACCAGTCTGCCCTGCTCCCAAACACAGAGGAATAGCCCCCACCACTGGGATGTAAAGGCACATAGCCCTCTGCTCACAGGGTGCCTCCCAGGTCCCCAAGCGTGGGCAGACCAGCCAGCCCTCCCTTCAGGACACCCAGGGGCCTCCATGAGCCTCGGGGCCGGCCCTCTAACCCCCCCGCCCCGGCCCCCATCGCTCCCACCAAAGGGCAGCTCAGAGCAGAGTGTCCTGGGACGCCCACAGCCCTGCCTATGGGCTTTGACAACCGGGAGAGAGCTGTGTCAAGTCCGAGAAATTATCACTTTCCACTCTGGGGGCACCTCCCCGGCCCCTCCGGAGGTTCTGACTGGTCTGGTGGCCCGGCCCCGGGGGCCTGCTTTCCGCCCCATTCGCCTGGAACGCCCTGCCCTGAGGACAAGGGTCCCTCTTGCTGGCATCCAGTCTGAAGCTCAGGCAGGAGAGGCTTTTGTGGGCACTTGAGACCCTCGTCCAGGTTTCACAGGGCCCCAGGGCCTTAGCCACTGGTGAGGGTTAGGTTGAGGGATAGGCTAAGTTTTAGTGTTAGGGGTAGTCTTTGACAACGGGGATAGAGCTGTGTCAAGTCCGAGAAAATCACTTTGCGCTCCTGGGGCTCCTTCACCGGGCCCCAGGGCCTTCCCCACTGGACCACCTCCAGCTTTTGACACCGGCCCCAACCCACACTTCCCTTGACGGCTTCCCGCCGGTCAGCTAAGCGGCCGGCCAAGCCGCAGGGCCCCCTCTTTAGGTCCCTGCCACCAGCAGACCCGCCTGCTGGTCACCCATGTCCCCGCCCGCGACCCTCTCTCCTGCTTACCTCACAACTTCAGGCTGTTCACCTGGCCCCGCCCCCGTGATCCCGTGACCGCCTCCAGCTGCTCACCTGGCCCCGCCCCCTCCTTGACTTGACCCAGCTCAGCTGTGGGCCTGGGCCCGCCTCCTGGTTCCAGAAACCACGCCCCTGGTCCATTCGACCAATGAGCGAGCAGCGCCAGCCAGTCTGCCCTGCTCCCAAACACAGAGGAATAGCCCCCACCACTGGGATGTAAAGACACATAGCCCTCTGCTCACAGGGTGCCTCCCAGGTCCCCAAGCGTGGGCAGACCAGCCAGCCCTCCCTTCAGGACACCCAGGGGCCTCCATGAGCCTCGGGGCCGGCCCTCTAACCCCCCCGCCCCGGCCCCCATCGCTCCCACCAAAGGGCAGCTCAGAGCAGAGTGTCCTGGGACGCACACAGCCCTGCCTATGGGCTTTGACAACCGGGAGAGAGCTGTGTCAAGTCCGAGAAATTATCACTTTCCACTCTGGGGGCACCTCCCCGGCCCCTCCGGAGGTTCTGACTGGTCTGGTGGCCCGGCCCCGGGGGCCTGCTTTCCGCCCCATTCGCCTGGACCGCCCTGCCCTGAGGACAAGGGTCCCTCTTGCTGGCATCCAGTCTGAAGCTCAGGCAGGAGAGGCTTTTGTGGGCACTTGAGACCCTCGTCCAGGTTTCACAGGGCCCCAGGGCCTTAGCCACTGGTGAGGGTTAGGTTGAGGGATAGGCTAAGTTTTAGTGTTAGGGGTAGTCTTTGACAACGGGGATAGAGCTGTGCCAAGTCCGAGAAAATCACTTTGCGCTCCTGGGGCTCCTTCACCGGGCCCCAGGGCCTTCCCCACTGGACCACCTCCAGCTTTTGACACGGGCCCCAACCCACTCTTCCCTTGACCGCTTCCCACCCGTCAGCTAAGCGGCCGGCCAAGCCGCAGGGCCCCCTCTTTAGGTCCCTGCCACCGGCAGACCCGCTTGCTGGTCACCCGTGTCCCTGCCCGCGACCCTCTCTCCTGCTTACCTCACCACTTCAGGCTGTTCACCTGGCCCCGTCCCGGTGATCCCGTGACGGACTCCAGCTGCTCACCTGGCCCCGCCCCCTCCTTGACTTGACAGGGCTCAGCTGTGGGCCTGGGCCCACCTCCTGGTTCCGGAAACCACGCCCCTGGTCCATTCGACCAATGAGCGAGCAGCGCCAGCCAATCTGCCCTACTCCCAAACACAGAGGAATGGCCCCCACCACTGGGATGTAAAGGCACATAGCCCTCTGCTCACAGGGTGCCTCCCAGGTCCCCAAGCGTGGGCAGACCAGCCAGCCCTCCCTTCAGGACACCCAGGGGCCTCCTTATGCCTCGGGGCGGGCCCACTAACCCCCCCGCCCCGGCCCCCATCGCTCCCACCAAAGGGCAGCTCAGAGCAGAGTGTCCTGGGACGCCCACAGCCCTGCCTATGGGCTTTGACAACCGGGAGAGAGCTGTGTCAAGTCCGAGAAATTATCACTTTCCACTCTGGGGGCACCTCCCCGGCCCCTCCGGAGGTTCTGACTGGTCTGGTGGCCCGGGCCCGGGGGCCTGCTTTCCGCCCCATTCGCCTGGACCGCCCTGCCCTGAGGACAAGGGTCCCTCTTGCTGGCATCCAGTCTGAAGCTCAGGCAGGAGAGGCTTTTGTGGGCACTTGAGACCCTCGTCCAGGTTTCACAGGGCCCCAGGGCCTTAGCCACTGGTGAGGGTTAGGTTGAGGGATAGGCTAAGTTTTAGTGTTAGGGGTAGTCTTTGACAACGGGGATAGGGCTGTGTCAAGTCCGAGAAAATCACTTTGCGCTCCTGGGGCTCCTTCACCGGGCCCCAGGGCCTTCCCCACTGGACCACCTCCAGCTTTTGACACGGGCCCCAACCCACTCTTCCCTTGACGGCTTCCCGCCGGTCAGCTAAGCGGCCGGCCAAGCCGCAGGGCCCCCTCTTTAGGTCCCTGCCGCCGGCAGACCCGCCTGCTGGTCACCCGTGTCCCTGCCCGCGACCCTCTCTCCTGCTTACCTCACCACTTCAGGCTGTTCACCTGGCCCCGCCCCCGTGATCCCGTGACCGCCTCCAGCTGCTCACCTGGCCCCGCCCCCTCCTTGACTTGACCCGGCTCAGCTGCGGGCCTGGGCCCGCCTCCTGGTTCCGGAAACCACGCCCCTGGTCCATTCGACCAATGAGCGAGCAGCGCCAACCAGTCTGCCCTGCTCCCAAACACAGAGGAATAGCCCCCACCACTGGGATGTAAAGGCACATAGCCCTCTGCTCACAGGGTGCCTCCCAGGTCCCCAAGCGTGGGCAGACCAGCCAGCCCTCCCTTCAGGACACCCAGGGGCCTCCATGAGCCTCGGGGCCGGCCCTCTAACCCCCCCGCCCCGGCCCCCATCGCTCCCACCAAAGGGCAGCTCAGAGCAGAGTGTCCTGGGACGCCCACAGCCCTGCCTATGGGCTTTGACAACCGGGAGAGAGCTGTGTCAAGTCCGAGAAATTATCACTTTCCACTCTGGGGGCACCTCCCCGGCCCCTCCGGAGGTTCTGACTGGTCTGGTGGCCCGGCCCCGGGGGCCTGCTTTCCGCCCCATTCGCCTGGAACGCCCTGCCCTGAGGACAAGGGTCCCTCTTGCTGGCATCCAGTCTGAAGCTCAGGCAGGAGAGGCTTTTGTGGGCACTTGAGACCCTCGTCCAGGTTTCACAGGGCCCCAGGGCCTTAGCCACTGGTGAGGGTTAGGTTGAGGGATAGGCTAAGTTTTAGTGTTAGGGGTAGTCTTTGACAACGGGGATAGAGCTGTGTCAAGTCCGAGAAAATCACTTTGCGCTCCTGGGGCTCCTTCACCGGGCCCCAGGGCCTTCCCCACTGGACCACCTCCAGCTTTTGACACCGGCCCCAACCCACACTTCCCTTGACGGCTTCCCGCAGGTCAGCTAAGCGGCCGGCCAAGCCGCAGGGCCCCCTCTTTAGGTCCCTGCCACCAGCAGACCCGCCTGCTGGTCACCCATGTCCCCGCCCGCGACCCTCTCTCCTGCTTACCTCACAACTTCAGGCTGTTCACCTGGCCCCGCCCCCGTGATCCCGTGACCGCCTCCAGCTGCTCACCTGGCCCCGCCCCCTCCTTGACTTGACCCAGCTCAGCTGTGGGCCTGGGCCCGCCTCCTGGTTCCAGAAACCACGCCCCTGGTCCATTCGACCAATGAGCGAGCAGCGCCAGCCAGTCTGCCCTGCTCCCAAACACAGAGGAATAGCCCCCACCACTGGGATGTAAAGACACATAGCCCTCTGCTCACAGGGTGCCTCCCAGGTCCCCAAGCGTGGGCAGACCAGCCAGCCCTCCCTTCAGGACACCCAGGGGCCTCCATGAGCCTCGGGGCCGGCCCTCTAACCCCCCCGCCCCGGCCCCCATCGCTCCCACCAAAGGGCAGCTCAGAGCAGAGTGTCCTGGGACGCACACAGCCCTGCCTATGGGCTTTGACAACCGGGAGAGAGCTGTGTCAAGTCAGAGAAATTATCACTTTCCACTCTGGGGGCACCGACCCGGCCCCTCCGGAGGTTCTGACTGGTCTGGTGGCCCGGCCCCGGGGGCCTGCTTTCCGCCCCATTCGCCTGGAACGCCCTGCCCTGAGGCATCCAGTCTGAAGCTCAGGCTGGAGAGGCTTTTGTGGGCACTTGAGACCCTCGTCCAGGTTTCACAGGGCCCCAGGGCCTTAGCCACTGGTGAGGGTTAGGTTGAGGGATAGGCTAAGTTTTAGTGTTAGGGTTAGTCTTTGACAACGGGGATAGAGCTGTGTCAAGTCCGAGAAAATCACTTTGCGCTCCTGGGGCACCTTCACTGGGCCCCAGGGCCTTCCCCACTGGACCACCTCCAGCTTTTGACACGGGCCCCACTCTTCCCTTGACGGCTTCCTGCCGGTCAGCTAAGCGACCGGCCAAGCCGCAGGGCCCCCTCTTTAGGTCCCTGCCACCGGCAGACCCGCCTGCTGGTCACCCGTGTCCCTGCCCGCGACCCTCTCTCCTGCTTACCTCACAACTTCAGGCTGTTCACCTGGCCCCGCCCCGGTGATCCCGTGACCGCCTCCAGCTGCTCACCTGGCCCCGCCCCCTCCTTGACTTGACAGGGCTCAGCTGTGGGCCTGGGCCCGCCTCCTGGTTGCGGAAACCACGCCCCTGGTCCATTCGACCAATGAGCGAGCAGCGCCAGCCAATCTGCCCTACTCCCAAACACAGAGGAATGGCCCCCACCACTGGGATGTAAAGGCGCATAACCCTCTGCTCACAGGGTGCCTCCCAGGTCCCCAAGCGTGGGCAGACCAGCCAGCCCTCCCTTCAGGACACGCAGGGGCCTCCATGAGCCTCGGGGCCGGCCCTCTAACCCCCCCGCCCCGGCCCCCATCGCTCCCACCAAAGGGCAGCTCAGAGCAGAGTGTCCTCGGACCCCCACAGACCTGCATATGGGCTTTGACAACCGGGAGCGAGCTGTGTCAAGTACGAGAAATTATCACTTTCCACTCTGGGGGCACCTCCTCGGCCCCTCCGGAGGTTCTGACTGGTCTGGTGGCAAGGCCCCGGGGGCCTGCTTTCCGCCCCATTCGCCTGGAACGCCCTGCCCTGAGGACAAGGGTCCCTCTTGCTGGCATCCAGTCTGAAGCTCAGGCAGGAGAGGCTTTTGTGGGCACTTGAGACCCTCGTCCAGGTTTCACAGAGCCCCAGGGCCTTAGCCACTGGTTAGGGTTAGGTTGAGGGATAGGCTAAGTTTTAGGGTTAGGGTTAGTCTTTGACAACGGGGATAGAGCTGTGTCAAGTCCGAGAAAATCACTTTGCGCTCCTGGAGCTCCTTCACTGGGCCCCAGGGCCTTCCCCACTGGACCACTTCCAGCTTTTGACACGGGCCCCACTCTTCCCTTGACGGCTTCCTGCCGGTCAGCTAAGCGGCCGGCCAAGCCGCAGGGCGCCCTCTTTACGTCCCTGCCACCGGCAGACCCGCCTGCTGGTCACCCGTGTCCCTGCCCGCGACCCTCTCTCCTGCTTAACTCACCACTTCAGGCTGTTCACCTGGCCCCGCACTGGTGATCCCGTGACCGCCTCCAGCTGCTCACTTGGCCCCGCCCCCTCCTTGACTTGACAGGGCTCAGCTGTGGGCCTGGGCCCGCCTCCTGGTTCCGGAAACCACGCCCCTGGTCCATTCGACCAATGAGCGAGCAGCGCCAGCCAGTCTGCCCTGCTCCCAAACACAGAGGAATACCCCCACCACTGGGATGTAAAGGCACATAGCCCTCTGCTCACAGGGTGCCTCCCAGGTCCCCAAGTGTGGGCAGACCAGCCAGCCCTTCCTTCAGGACACCCAGGGGCCTCCATGAGCCTCGGGGCCGGCACTCTAACCCCCCCGCCCCGGCCCCCATCGCTCCCACCAAAGGGCAGCTCAGAGCAGAGTGTCCTGGGACGCCCACAGCCCTGCCTATGGGCTATGACAACCGGGAGACAGCTGTGTCAAGTCCGAGAAATTATCACTTTCCACTCTGGGGGCACCTCCCCGGCCCCTCCGGAGGTTCTGACTGGTCTGGTGGCCCGGGCCCGGGGGCCTGCTTTCCGCCCCATTCGCCTGGACCGCCCTGCCCTGAGGACAAGGGTCCCTCTTGCTGGCATCCAGTCTGAAGCTCAGGCAGGAGAGGCTTTTGTGGGCACTTGAGACCCTCGTCCAGGTTTCACAGGGCCCCAGGGCCTTAGCCACTGGTGAGGGTTAGGTTGAGGGATAGGCTAAGTTTTAGTGTTAGGGTTAGTCTTTGACAACGGGGATAGAGCTGTGCCAAGTCCGAGAAAATCACTTTGCGCTCCTGGGGCTCCTTCACCGGGCCCCAGGGCCTTCCCCACTGGACCACCTCCAGCTTTTGACACGGGCCCCAACCCACTCTTCCCTTGACCGCTTCCCACCCGTCAGCTAAGCGGCCGGCCAAGCCGCAGGGCCCCCTCTTTAGGTCCCTGCCGCCGGCAGACCCGCTTGCTGGTCACCCGTGTCCCTGCCCGCGACCCTCTCTCCTCCTTACCTCACCACTTCAGGCTGTTCACCTGGCCCCGCCCCGGTGATCCCGTGACCGCCTCCAGCTGCTCACCTGGCCCCGCCCCCTGCTTGACTTGACAGGGCTCAGCTGTGGGCCTGGGCCCACCTCCTGGTTCCGGAAACCACGCCCCTGGTCCATTCGACCAATGAGCGAGCAGCGCCAGCCAATCTGCCCTACTCCCAAACACAGAGGAATGGCCCCCACCACTGGGATGTAAAGGCGCATAACCCTCTGCTCACAGGGTGCCTCCCAGGTCCCCAAGCGTGGGCAGACCAGCCAGCCCTCCCTTCAGGACACGCAGGGGCCTCCATGAGCCTCGGGGCCGGCCCTCTAACCCCCCCGCCCCGGCCCCCATCGCTCCCACCAAAGGGCAGCTCAGAGCAGAGTGTCCTCGGACCCCCACAGACCTGCATATGGGCTTTGACAACCGGGAGCGAGCTGTGTCAAGTACGAGAAATTATCACTTTCCACTCTGGGGGCACCTCCTCGGCCCCTCCGGAGGTTCTGACTGGTCTGGTGGCAAGGCCCCGGGGGCCTGCTTTCCGCCCCATTCGCCTGGAACGCCCTGCCCTGAGGACAAGGGTCCCTCTTGCTGGCATCCAGTCTGAAGCTCAGGCAGGAGAGGCTTTTGTGGGCACTTGAGACCCTCGTCCAGGTTTCACAGAGCCCCAGGGCCTTAGCCACTGGTTAGGGTTAGGTTGAGGGATAGGCTAAGTTTTAGGGTTAGGGTTAGTCTTTGACAACGGGGATAGAGCTGTGTCAAGTCCGAGAAAATCACTTTGCGCTCCTGGAGCTCCTTCACTGGGCCCCAGGGCCTTCCCCACTGGACCACTTCCAGCTTTTGACACGGGCCCCACTCTTCCCTTGACGGCTTCCTGCCGGTCAGCTAAGCGGCCGGCCAAGCCGCAGGGCGCCCTCTTTACGTCCCTGCCACCGGCAGACCCGCCTGCTGGTCACCCGTGTCCCTGCCCGCGACCCTCTCTCCTGCTTAACTCACCACTTCAGGCTGTTCACCTGGCCCCGCACTGGTGATCCCGTGACCGCCTCCAGCTGCTCACTTGGCCCCGCCCCCTCCTTGACTTGACAGGGCTCAGCTGTGGGCCTGGGCCCGCCTCCTGGTTCCGGAAACCACGCCCCTGGTCCATTCGACCAATGAGCGAGCAGCGCCAGCCAGTCTGCCCTGCTCCCAAACACAGAGGAATACCCCCACCACTGGGATGTAAAGGCACATAGCCCTCTGCTCACAGGGTGCCTCCCAGGTCCCCAAGTGTGGGCAGACCAGCCAGCCCTTCCTTCAGGACACCCAGGGGCCTCCATGAGCCTCGGGGCCGGCACTCTAACCCCCCCGCCCCGGCCCCCATCGCTCCCACCAAAGGGCAGCTCAGAGCAGAGTGTCCTGGGACGCCCACAGCCCTGCCTATGGGCTATGACAACCGGGAGACAGCTGTGTCAAGTCCGAGAAATTATCACTTTCCACTCTGGGGGCACCTCCCCGGCCCCTCCGGAGGTTCTGACTGGTCTGGTGGCCCGGGCCCGGGGGCCTGCTTTCCGCCCCATTCGCCTGGACCGCCCTGCCCTGAGGACAAGGGTCCCTCTTGCTGGCATCCAGTCTGAAGCTCAGGCAGGAGAGGCTTTTGTGGGCACTTGAGACCCTCGTCCAGGTTTCACAGGGCCCCAGGGCCTTAGCCACTGGTGAGGGTTAGGTTGAGGGATAGGCTAAGTTTTAGTGTTAGGGTTAGTCTTTGACAACGGGGATAGAGCTGTGCCAAGTCCGAGAAAATCACTTTGCGCTCCTGGGGCTCCTTCACCGGGCCCCAGGGCCTTCCCCACTGGACCACCTCCAGCTTTTGACACGGGCCCCAACCCACTCTTCCCTTGACCGCTTCCCACCCGTCAGCTAAGCGGCCGGCCAAGCCGCAGGGCCCCCTCTTTAGGTCCCTGCCGCCGGCAGACCCGCTTGCTGGTCACCCGTGTCCCTGCCCGCGACCCTCTCTCCTGCTTACCTCACCACTTCAGGCTGTTCACCTGGCCCCGCCCCGGTGATCCCGTGACCGCCTCCAGCTGCTCACCTGGCCCCGCCCCCTGCTTGACTTGACAGGGCTCAGCTGTGGGCCTGGGCCCACCTCCTGGTTCCGGAAACCACGCCCCTGGTCCATTCGACCAATGAGCGAGCAGCGCCAGCCAATCTGCCCTACTCTCAAACACAGAGGAATGGCCCCCACCACTGGGATGTAAAGGCGCATAGCCCTCTGCTCACAGGGTGCCTCCCAGGTCCCCAAGCGTGGGCAGACCAGCCAGCCCTCCCTTCAGGACACCCAGGGGCCTCCATGAGCCTCGGGGCCGGCCCTCTAACCCCCCTGCCCCGGCCCCCATCGCTCCCACCAAAGGGCAGCTCAGAGCAGAGTGTCCTGGGACGCACACAGCCCTGCCTATGGGCTTTGACAACCGGGAGAGAGCTGTGTCAAGTCCGAGAAATTATCACTTTCCACTCTGGGGGCACCGACCCGGCCCCTCCGGAGGTTCTGACTGGTCTGGTGGCCCGGCCCCGGGGGCCTGCTTTCCGCTCCATTCGCCTGGAACGCCCTGCCCTGAGGACAAGGGTCCCTCTTGCTGGCATCCAGTCTGAAGCTCAGGCTGGAGAGGCTTTTGTGGGCACTTGAGACCCTCGTCCAGGTTTCACAGGGCCCCAGGGCCTTAGCCACTGGTGAGGGTTAGGTTGAGGGATAGGCTAAGTTTTAGTGTTAGGGTTAGTCTTTGACAACGGGGATAGAGCTGTGTCAAGTCCGAGAAAATCACTTTGCGCTCCTGGGGCACCTTCACTGGGCCCCAGGGCCTTCCCCACTGGACCACCTCCAGCTTTTGACACGGGCCCCACTCTTCCCTTGACGGCTTCCTGCCGGTCAGCTAAGCGACCGGCCAAGCCGCAGGGCCCCCTCTTTAGGTCCCTGCCACCGGCAGACCCGCCTGCTGGTCACCCGTGTCCCTGCCCGCGACCCTCTCTCCTGCTTACCTCACAACTTCAGGCTGTTCACCTGGCCCCGCCCCGGTGATCCCGTGACCGCCTCCAGCTGCTCACCTGGCCCCGCCCCCTCCTTGACTTGACAGGGCTCAGCTGTGGGCCTGGGCCCGCCTCCTGGTTCCGGAAACCACGCCCCTGGTCCATTCGACCAATGAGCGAGCAGCGCCAGCCAATCTGCCCTACTCCCAAACACAGAGGAATGGCCCACACCACTGGGATGTAAAGGCGCATAACCCTCTGCTCACAGGGTGCCTCCCAGGTCCCCAAGCGTGGGCAGACCAGCCAGCCCTCCCTTCATGACACGCAGGGGCCTCCATGAGCCTCGGGGCCGGCCCTCTAACCCCCCCGCCCCGGACCCCATCGCTCCCACCAAAGGGCAGCTCAGAGCAGAGTGTCCTCGGACGCCCACAGACCTGCATATGGGCTTTGACAACCGGGAGAGAGCTGTGTCAAGTCCGAGAAATTATCACTTTCCACTCTGGGGGCACCTCCCCGGCCCCTCCGGAGGTTCTGACTGGTCTGGTGGCAAGGCCCCGGGGGCCTGCTTTCCGCCCCATTCGCCTGGAACGCCCTGCCCTGAGGACAAGGGTCCCTCTTGCTGGCATCCAGTCTGAAGCTCAGGCTGGAGAGGCTTTTGTGGGCACTTGAGACCCTCGTCCAGGTTTCACAGGGCCCCAGGGCCTTAGCCACTGGTGAGGGTTAGGTTGAGGGATAGGCTAAGTTTTAGGGTTAGGGTTAGTCTTTGACAACGGGGATAGAGCTGTGTCAAGTCCGAGAAAATCACTTTGCGCTCCTGGGGCTCCTTCACTGGGCCCCAGGGCCTTCCCCACTGGACCACCTCCAGCTTTTGACACGGGCCCCACTCTTCCCTTGACGGCTTCCTGCCGGTCAGCTAAGCGGCCGGCCAAGCCGCAGGGCCCCCTCTTTAGGTCCCTGCCGCCGGCAGACCCGCCTGCTGGTCACCCGTGTCCCTGCCCGCGACCCTCTCTCCTGCTTACCTCACCACTTCAGGCTGTTCACCTGGCCCCGCACCGGTGATCCCGTGACCGCCTCCAGCTGCTCACTTGGCCCCGCCCCCTCCTTGACTTGACAGGGCTCAGCTGTGGGCCTGGGCCCGCCTCCTGGTTCCGGAAACCACGCCCCTGGTCCATTCGACCAATGAGCGAGCAGCGCCAGCCAGTCTGCCCTGCTCCCAAACACAGAGGAATACCCCCACCACTGGGATGTAAAGGCACATAGCCCTCTGCTCACAGGGTGCCTCCCAGGTCCCCAAGCGTGGGCAGACCAGCCAGCCCTCCCTTCAGGACACCCAGGGGCCTCCATGAGCCTCAGGGCCGGCCCTCTAACCCCCCCGCCCCGGCCCCCATCGCTCCCACCAAAGGGCAGCTCAGAGCAGAGTGTCCTGGGACGCCCACAGCCCTGCCTATGGGCTTTGACAACCGGGAGAGAGCTGTGTCAAGTCCGAGAAATTATCACTTTCCACTCTGGGGGCACCTCCCCGGCCCCTCCGGAGGTTCTGACTGGTCTGGTGGCCCGGGCCCGGGGGCCTGCTTTCCGCCCCATTCGCCTGGAACGCCCTGCCCTGAGGACAAGGGTCCCTCTTGCTGGCATCCAGTCTGAAGCTCAGGCAGGAGAGGCTTTTGTGGGCACTTGAGACCCTCGTCCAGGTTTCACAGGGCCCCAGGGCCTTAGCCACTGGTGAGGGTTAGGTTGAGGGATAGGCTAAGTTTTAGTGTTAGGGGTAGTCTTTGACAACGGGGATAGGGCTGTGTCAAGTCCGAGAAAATCACTTTGCGCTCCTGGGGCTCCTTCACCGGGCCCCAGGGCCTTCCCCACTGGACCACCTCCAGCTTTTGACACGGGCCCCAACCCACTCTTCCCTTGACGGCTTCCCGCCGGTCAGCTAAGCGGCCGGCCAAGCCGCAGGGCCCCCTCTTTAGGTCCCTGCCGCCGGCAGACCCGCTTGCTGGTCACCCGTGTCCCTGCCCGCGACCCTCTCTCCTGCTTACCTCACCACTTCAGGCTGTTCACCTGGCCCCGTCCCGGTGATCCCGTGACCGCCTCCAGCTGCTCACCTGGCCCCGCCCCCTCCTTGACTTGACCCAGCTCAGCTGTGGGCCTGGGCCCGCCTCCTGGTTCCAGAAACCACGCCCCTGGTCCATTCGACCAATGAGCGAGCAGCGCCAGCCAATCTGCCCTACTCCCAAACACAGAGGAATGGCCCCCACCACTGGGATGTAAAGGCGCATAGCCCTCTGCTCACAGGGTGCCTCCCAGGTCCCCAAGCGTGGGCAGACCAGCCAGCCCTCCCTTCAGGACACCCAGGGGCCTCCATGAGCCTCGGGGCCGGCCCTCTAACCCCCCCGCCCCGGCCCCCATCCCTCCCACCAAAGGGCAGCTCAGAGCAGAGTGTCCTGGGACGCCTACAGACCTGCCTATGGGCTTTGACAACCGGGAGAGAGCTGTGTCAAGTCCGAGAAATTATCACTTTCCACTCTGGGGGCACCTCCCCGGCCCCTCCGGAGGTTCTGACTGGTCTGGTGGCCCGGCCCCGGGGGCCTGCTTTCCGCCCCATTCGCCTGGAACGCCCTGCCCTGAGGACAAGGGTCCCTCGTGCTGGCATCGAGTCTGAAGCTCAGGGAGGAGAGGCTTTTGTGGGCACTTGAGACCCTCGTCCAGGTTTCACAGGGCCCCAGGGCCTTAGCCACTGGTGAGGGTTAGGTTGAGGGATAGGCTAAGTTTTAGTGTTAGGGGTAGTCTTTGACAACGGGGATAGAGCTGTGTCAAGTCCGAGAAAATCACTTTGCGCTCCTGGGGCTCCTTCACCGGGCCCCAGGGCCTTCCCCACTGGACCACCTCCAGCTTTTGACACCGGCCCCAACCCACACTTCCCTTGACGGCTTCCCGCCGGTCAGCTAAGCGGCCGGCCAAGCCGCAGGGCCCCCTCTTTAGGTCCCTGCCACCAGCAGACCCGCCTGCTGGTCACCCATGTCCCCGCCCGCGACCCTCTCTCCTGCTTACCTCACAACTTCAGGCTGTTCACCTGGCCCCGCCCCCGTGATCCCGTGACCGCCTCCAGCTGCTCACCTGGCCCCGCCCCCTCCTTGACTTGACCCAGCTCAGCTGTGGGCCTGGGCCCGCCTCCTGGTTCCAGAAACCACGCCCCTGGTCCATTCGACCAATGAGCGAGCAGCGCCAGCCAGTCTGCCCTGCTCCCAAACACAGAGGAATAGCCCCCACCACTGGGATGTAAAGACACATAGCCCTCTGCTCACAGGGTGCCTCCCAGGTCCCCAAGCGTGGGCAGACCAGCCAGCCCTCCCTTCAGGACACCCAGGGGCCTCCATGAGCCTCGGGGCCGGCCCTCTAACCCCCCCGCCCCGGCCCCCATCGCTCCCACCAAAGGGCAGCTCAGAGCAGAGTGTCCTGGGACGCACACAGCCCTGCCTATGGGCTTTGACAACCGGGAGAGAGCTGTGTCAAGTCAGAGAAATTATCACTTTCCACTCTGGGGGCACCGACCCGGCCCCTCCGGAGGTTCTGACTGGTCTGGTGGCCCGGCCCCGGGGGCCTGCTTTCCGCCCCATTCGCCTGGAACGCCCTGCCCTGAGGCATCCAGTCTGAAGCTCAGGCTGGAGAGGCTTTTGTGGGCACTTGAGACCCTCGTCCAGGTTTCACAGGGCCCCAGGGCCTTAGCCACTGGTGAGGGTTAGGTTGAGGGATAGGCTAAGTTTTAGTGTTAGGGTTAGTCTTTGACAACGGGGATAGAGCTGTGTCAAGTCCGAGAAAATCACTTTGCGCTCCTGGGGCACCTTCACTGGGCCCCAGGGCCTTCCCCACTGGACCACCTCCAGCTTTTGACACGGGCCCCACTCTTCCCTTGACGGCTTCCTGCCGGTCAGCTAAGCGACCGGCCAAGCCGCAGGGCCCCCTCTTTAGGTCCCTGCCACCGGCAGACCCGCCTGCTGGTCACCCGTGTCCCTGCTCGCGACCCTCTCTCCTGCTTACCTCACAACTTCAGGCTGTTCACCTGGCCCCGCCCCGGTGATCCCGTGACCGCCTCCAGCTGCTCACCTGGCCCCGCCCCCTCCTTGACTTGACAGGGCTCAGCTGTGGGCCTGGGCCCGCCTCCTGGTTGCGGAAACCACGCCCCTGGTCCATTCGACCAATGAGCGAGCAGCGCCAGCCAATCTGCCCTACTCCCAAACACAGAGGAATGGCCCCCACCACTGGGATGTAAAGGCGCATAACCCTCTGCTCACAGGGTGCCTCCCAGGTCCCCAAGCGTGGGCAGACCAGCCAGCCCTCCCTTCAGGACACGCAGGGGCCTCCATGAGCCTCGGGGCCGGCCCTCTAACCCCCCCGCCCCGGCCCCCATCGCTCCCACCAAAGGGCAGCTCAGAGCAGAGTGTCCTCGGACGCCCACAGACCTGCATATGGGCTTTGACAACCGGGAGCGAGCTGTGTCAAGTACGAGAAATTATCACTTTCCACTCTGGGGGCACCTCCCCGGCCCCTCCGGAGGTTCTGACTGGTCTGGTGGCAAGGCCCCGGGGGCCTGCTTTCCGCCCCATTCGCCTGGAACGCCCTGCCCTGAGGACAAGGGTCCCTCTTGCTGGCATCCAGTCTGAAGCTCAGGCAGGAGAGGCTTTTGTGGGCACTTGAGACCCTCGTCCAGGTTTCACAGAGCCCCAGGGCCTTAGCCACTGGTTAGGGTTAGGTTGAGGGATAGGCTAAGTTTTAGGGTTAGGGTTAGTCTTTGACAACGGGGATAGAGCTGTGTCAAGTCCGAGAAAATCACTTTGCGCTCCTGGAGCTCCTTCACTGGGCCCCAGGGCCTTCCCCACTGGACCACTTCCAGCTTTTGACACGGGCCCCACTCTTCCCTTGACGGCTTCCTGCCGGTCAGCTAAGCGGCCGGCCAAGCCGCAGGGCGCCCTCTTTAGGTCCCTGCCACCGGCAGACCCGCCTGCTGGTCACCCGTGTCCCTGCCCGCGACCCTCTCTCCTGCTTAACTCACCACTTCAGGCTGTTCACCTGGCCCCGCACCGGTGATCCCGTGACCGCCTCCAGCTGCTCACTTGGCCCCGCCCCCTCCTTGACTTGACAGGGCTCAGCTGTGGGCCTGGGCCCGCCTCCTGGTTCCGGAAACCACGCCCCTGGTCCATTCGACCAATGAGCGAGCAGCGCCAGCCAGTCTGCCCTGCTCCCAAACACAGAGGAATACCCCCACCACTGGGATGTAAAGGCACATAGCCCTCTGCTCACAGGGTGCCTCCCAGGTCCCCAAGTGTGGGCAGACCAGCCAGCCCTTCCTTCAGGACACCCAGGGGCCTCCATGAGCCTCGGGGCCGGCACTCTAACCCCCCCGCCCCGGCCCCCATCGCTCCCACCAAAGGGCAGCTCAGAGCAGAGTGTCCTGGGACGCCCACAGCCCTGCCTATGGGCTATGACAACCGGGAGACAGCTGTGTCAAGTCCGAGAAATTATCACTTTCCACTCTGGGGGCACCTCCCCGGCCCCTCCGGAGGTTCTGACTGGTCTGGTGGCCCGGGCCCGGGGGCCTGCTTTCCGCCCCATTCGCCTGGACCGCCCTGCCCTGAGGACAAGGGTCCCTCTTGCTGGCATCCAGTCTGAAGCTCAGGCAGGAGAGGCTTTTGTGGGCACTTGAGACCCTCGTCCAGGTTTCACAGGGCCCCAGGGCCTTAGCCACTGGTGAGGGTTAGGTTGAGGGATAGGCTAAGTTTTAGTGTTAGGGTTAGTCTTTGACAACGGGGATAGAGCTGTGCCAAGTCCGAGAAAATCACTTTGCGCTCCTGGGGCTCCTTCACCGGGCCCCAGGGCCTTCCCCACTGGACCACCTCCAGCTTTTGACACGGGCCCCAACCCACTCTTCCCTTGACCGCTTCCCACCCGTCAGCTAAGCGGCCGGCCAAGCCGCAGGGCCCCCTCTTTAGGTCCCTGCCGCCGGCAGACCCGCTTGCTGGTCACCCGTGTCCCTGCCCGCGACCCTCTCTCCTGCTTACCTCACCACTTCAGGCTGTTCACCTGGCCCCGCCCCGGTGATCCCGTGACCGCCTCCAGCTGCTCACCTGGCCCCGCCCCCTGCTTGACTTGACAGGGCTCAGCTGTGGGCCTGGGCCCACCTCCTGGTTCCGGAAACCACGCCCCTGGTCCATTCGACCAATGAGCGAGCAGCGCCAGCCAATCTGCCCTACTCTCAAACACAGAGGAATGGCCCCCACCACTGGGATGTAAAGGCGCATAGCCCTCTGCTCACAGGGTGCCTCCCAGGTCCCCAAGCGTGGGCAGACCAGCCAGCCCTCCCTTCAGGACACCCAGGGGCCTCCATGAGCCTCGGGGCCGGCCCTCTAACCCCCCTGCCCCGGCCCCCATCGCTCCCACCAAAGGGCAGCTCAGAGCAGAGTGTCCTGGGACGCACACAGCCCTGCCTATGGGCTTTGACAACCGGGAGAGAGCTGTGTCAAGTCCGAGAAATTATCACTTTCCACTCTGGGGGCACCGACCCGGCCCCTCCGGAGGTTCTGACTGGTCTGGTGGCCCGGCCCCGGGGGCCTGCTTTCCGCTCCATTCGCCTGGAACGCCCTGCCCTGAGGACAAGGGTCCCTCTTGCTGGCATCCAGTCTGAAGCTCAGGCTGGAGAGGCTTTTGTGGGCACTTGAGACCCTCGTCCAGGTTTCACAGGGCCCCAGGGCCTTAGCCACTGGTGAGGGTTAGGTTGAGGGATAGGCTAAGTTTTAGTGTTAGGGTTAGTCTTTGACAACGGGGATAGAGCTGTGTCAAGTCCGAGAAAATCACTTTGCGCTCCTGGGGCACCTTCACTGGGCCCCAGGGCCTTCCCCACTGGACCACCTCCAGCTTTTGACACGGGCCCCACTCTTCCCTTGACGGCTTCCTGCCGGTCAGCTAAGCGACCGGCCAAGCCGCAGGGCCCCCTCTTTAGGTCCCTGCCACCGGCAGACCCGCCTGCTGGTCACCCGTGTCCCTGCCCGCGACCCTCTCTCCTGCTTACCTCACAACTTCAGGCTGTTCACCTGGCCCCGCCCCGGTGATCCCGTGACCGCCTCCAGCTGCTCACCTGGCCCCGCCCCCTCCTTGACTTGACAGGGCTCAGCTGTGGGCCTGGGCCCGCCTCCTGGTTCCGGAAACCACGCCCCTGGTCCATTCGACCAATGAGCGAGCAGCGCCAGCCAATCTGCCCTACTCCCAAACACAGAGGAATGGCCCACACCACTGGGATGTAAAGGCGCATAACCCTCTGCTCACAGGGTGCCTCCCAGGTCCCCAAGCGTGGGCAGACCAGCCAGCCCTCCCTTCATGACACGCAGGGGCCTCCATGAGCCTCGGGGCCGGCCCTCTAACCCCCCCGCCCCGGCCCCCATCGCTCCCACCAAAGGGCAGCTCAGAGCAGAGTGTCCTGGGACGCCCACAGCCCTGCCTATGGGCTTTGACAACCGGGAGAGAGCTGTGTCAAGTCCGAGAAATTATCACTTTCCACTCTGGGGGCACCTCCCCGGCCCCTCCGGAGGTTCTGACTGGTCTGGTGGCCCGGGCCCGGGGGCCTGCTTTCCGCCCCATTCGCCTGGACCGCCCTGCCCTGAGGACAAGGGTCCCTCTTGCTGGCATCCAGTCTGAAGCTCAGGCAGGAGAGGCTTTTGTGGGCACTTGAGACCCTCGTCCAGGTTTCACAGGGCCCCAGGGCCTTAGCCACTGGTGAGGGTTAGGTTGAGGGATAGGCTAAGTTTTAGTGTTAGGGGTAGTCTTTGACAACGGGGATAGGGCTGTGTCAAGTCCGAGAAAATCACTTTGCGCTCCTGGGGCTCCTTCACCGGGCCCCAGGGCCTTCCCCACTGGACCACCTCCAGCTTTTGACACGGGCCCCAACCCACTCTTCCCTTGACGGCTTCCCGCCGGTCAGCTAAGCGGCCGGCCAAGCCGCAGGGCCCCCTCTTTAGGTCCCTGCCGCCGGCAGACCTGCCTGCTGGTCACCCGTGTCCCTGCCCGCGACCCTCTCTCCTGCTTACCTCACCACTTCAGGCTGTTCACCTGGCCCCGCCCCCGTGATCCCGTGACCGCCTCCAGCTGCTCACCTGGCCCCGCCCCCTCCTTGACTTGACCCGGCTCAGCTGCGGGCCTGGGCCCGCCTCCTGGTTCCGGAAACCACGCCCCTGGTCCATTCGACCAATGAGCGAGCAGCGCCAGCCAGTCTGCCCTGCTCCCAAACACAGAGGAATAGCCCCCACCACTGGGATGTAAAGGCACATAGCCCTCTGCTCACAGGATGCCTCCCAGGTCCCCAAGCGTGGGCAGACCAGCCAGCCCTCCCTTCAGGACACCCAGGGGCCTCCATGAGCCTCGGGGCCGGCCCTCTAACCCCCCCGCCCCGGCCCCCATCGCTCCCACCAAAGGGCAGCTCAGAGCAGAGTGTCCTGGGACGCCCACAGCCCTGCCTATGGGCTTTGACAACCGGGAGAGAGCTGTGTCAAGTCCGAGAAATTATCACTTTCCACTCTGGGGGCACCTCCCCGGGCCCTCCGGAGGTTCTGACTGGTCTGGTGGCCCGGCCCCGGGGGCCTGCTTTCCGCCCCATTCGCCTGGACCGCCCTGCCCTGAGGACAAGGGTCCCTCTTGCTGGCATCCAGTCTGAAGCTCAGGCAGGAGAGGCTTTTGTGGGCACTTGAGACCCTCGTCCAGGTTTCACAGGGCCCCAGGGCCTTAGCCACTGGTGAGGGTTAGGTTGAGGGATAGGCTAAGTTTTAGTGTTAGGGTTAGTCTTTGCCAACGGGGATAGAGCTGTGCCAAGTCCGAGAAAATCACTTTGCGCTCCTGGGGCTCCTTCACCGGGCCCCAGGGCCTTCCCCACTGGACCACCTCCAGCTTTTGACACGGGCCCCAACCCACTCTTCCCTTGACCGCTTCCCACCCGTCAGCTAAGCGGCCGGCCAAGCCGCAGGGCCCCCTCTTTAGGTCCCTGCCGCCGGCAGACCCGCTTGCTGGTCACCCGTGTCCCTGCCCGCGACCCTCTCTCCTGCTTACCTCACCACTTCAGGCTGTTCACCTGGCCCCGTCCCGGTGATCCCGTGACGGCCTCCAGCTGCTCACCTGGCCCCGCCCCCTCCTTGACTTGACCCGGCTCAGCTGCGGGCCTGGGCCCGCCTCCTGGTTCCGGAAACCACGCCCCTGGTCCATTCGACCAATGAGCGAGCAGCGCCAGCCAGTCTGCCCTGCTCCCAAACACAGAGGAATAGCCCCCACCACTGGGATGTAAAGGCACATAGCCCTCTGCTCACAGGGTGCCTCCCAGGTCCCCAAGCGTGGGCAGACCAGCCAGCCCTCCCTTCAGGACACCCAGGGGCCTCCATGAGCCTCGGGGCCGGCCCTCTAACCCCCCCGCCCCGGCCCCCATCGCTCCCACCAAAGGGCAGCTCAGAGCAGAGTGTCCTGGGACGCCCACAGCCCTGCCTATGGGCTTTGACAACCGGGAGAGAGCTGTGTCAAGTCCGAGAAATTATAACTTTCCACTCTGGGGGCACCTCCCCGGCCCCTCCGGAGGTTCTGACTGGTCTGGTGGCCCGGCCCCGGGGGCCTGCTTTCCGCCCCATTCGCCTGGAACGCCCTGCCCTGAGGACAAGGGTCCCTCTTGCTGGCATCCAGTCTGAAGCTCAGGCAGGAGAGGCTTTTGTGGGCACTTGAGACCCTCGTCCAAGTTTCACAGGGCCCCAGGGCCTTAGCCACTGGTGAGGGTTAGGTTGAGGGATAGGCTAAGTTTTAGTGTTAGGGTTAGTCTTTGACAACGGGGATAGAGCTGTGCCAAGTCCGAGAAAATCACTTTGCGCTCCTGGGGCTCCTTCACCGGGCCCCAGGGCCTTCCCCACTGGACCACCTCCAGCTTTTGACACGGGCCCCAACCCACTCTTCCCTTGACCGCTTCCCACCCGTCAGCTAAGCGGCCGGCCAAGCCGCAGGGCCCCCTCTTTAGGTCCCTGCCGCCGGCAGACCCGCTTGCTGGTCACCCGTGTCCCTGCCCGCGACCCTCTCTCCTGCTTACCTCACCACTTCAGGCTGTTCACCTGGCCCCGCCCCGGTGATCCCGTGACCGCCTCCAGCTGCTCACCTGGCCCCGCCCCCTCCTTGACTTGACAGGGCTCAGCTGCGGGCCTGGGCCCGCCTCCTGGTTCCGGAAACCACGCCCCTGGTCCATTCGACCAATGAGTGAGCAGCGCCAGCCAGTCTGCCCTGTTCCCAAACACAGAGGAATAGCCCCCACCACTGGGATGTAAAGGCACATAGCCCTCTGCTCACAGGGTGCCTCCCAGGTCCCCAAGCGTGGGCAGACCAGCCAGCCCTTCCTTCAGGACACCCAGGGGCCTCCATGAGCCTCGGGGCCGGCCCTCTAACCCCCCCGCCCCGGCCCCCATCGCTCCCACCAAAGGGCAGCTCAGAGCAGAGTGTCCTGGGACGCCCACAGCCCTGCCTATGGGCTTTGACAACCGGGAGAGAGCTGTGTCAAGTCCGAGAAATTATCACTTTCCACTCTGGGGGCACCTCCCCGGCCCCTCCGGAGGTTCTGACTGGTCTGGTGGCCCGGGCCCGGGGGCCTGCTTTCCGCCCCATTCGCCTGGACCGCCCTGCCCTGAGGACAAGGGTCCCTCTTGCTGGCATCCAGTCTGAAGCTCAGGCAGGAGAGGCTTTTGTGGGCACTTGAGACCCTCGTCCAGGTTTCACAGGGCCCCAGGGCCTTAGCCACTGGTGAGTGTTAGGTTGAGGGATAGGCTAAGTTTTAGTGTTAGGGGTAGTCTTTGACAACGGGGATAGAGCTGTGTCAAGTCCGAGAAAATCACTTTGCGCTCCTGGGGCTCCTTCACCGGGCCCCAGGGCCTTCCCCACTGGACCACCTCCAGCTTTTGACACGGGCCCCAACCCACTCTTCCCTTGACGGCTTCCCGCCGGTCAGCTAAGCGGCCGGCCAAGCCGCAGGGCCCCCTCTTTAGGTCCCTGCCGCCGGCAGACCCGCCTGCTGGTCACCGGCGTCCCTGCCCGCGACCCTCTCTCCTGCTTACCTCACCACTTCAGGCTGTTCACCTGGCCCCGCCCCCGTGATCCCGTGACCGCCTCCAGCTGCTCACCTGGCCCCGCCCCCTCCTTGACTTGACCCGGTTCAGCTGCGGGCCTGGGCCCGCCTCCTGGTTCCGGAAACCACGCCCCTGTTCCATTCGACCAATGAGCGAGCAGCGCCAGCCAGTCTGCCCTGCTCCCAAACACAGAGGAATAGCCCCCACCACTGGGATGTAAAGGCACATAGCCCTCTGCTCACAGGGTGCCTCCCAGGTCCCCAAGCGTGGGCAGACCAGCCAGCCCTCCCTTCAGGACACCCAGGGGCCTCCATGAGCCTCGGGGCCGGCCCTCTAACCCCCCCGCCCCGGCCCCCATCGCTCCCACCAAAGGGCAGCTCAGAGCAGAGTGTCCTGGGACGCCCACAGCCCTGCCTATGGGCTTTGACAACCGGGAGAGAGCTGTGTCAAGTCCGAGAAATTATCACTTTCCACTCTGGGGGCACCTCCCCGGCCCCTCCGGAGGTTCTGACTGGTCTGGTGGCCCGGCCCCGGGGGCCTGCTTTCCGCCCCATTCGCCTGGACCGCCCTGCCCTGAGGACAAGGGTCCCTCTTGCTGGCATCCAGTCTGAAGCTCAGGCAGGAGAGGCTTTTGTGGGCACTTGAGACCCTCGTCCAGGTTTCACAGGGCCCCAGGGCCTTAGCCACTGGTGAGGGTTAGGTTGAGGGATAGGCTAAGTTTTAGTGTTAGGGTTAGTCTTTGACAACGGGGATAGAGCTGTGCCAAGTCCGAGAAAATCACTTTGCGCTCCTGGGGCTCCTTCACCGGGCCCCAGGGCCTTCCCCACTGGACCACCTCCAGCTTTTGACACGGGCCCCAACCCACTCTTCCCTTGACCGCTTCCCACCCGTCAGCTAAGCGGCCGGCCAAGCCGCAGGGCCCCCTCTTTAGGTCCCTGCCGCCGGCAGACCCGCTTGCTGGTCACCCGTGTCCCTGCCCGCGACCCTCTCTCCTGCTTACCTCACCACTTCAGGCTGTTCACCTGGCCCGGTCCCGGTGATCCCGTGACGGCCTCCAGCTGCTCACCTGGCCCCGCCCCCTCCTTGACTTGACCCGGCTCAGCTGCGGGCCTGGGCCCGCCTCCTGGTTCCGGAAACCACGCCCCTGGTCCATTCGACCAATGAGCGAGCAGCGCCAGCCAGTCTGCCCTGCTCCCAAACACAGAGGAATAGCCCCCACCACTGGGATGTAAAGGCACATAGCCCTCTGCTCACAGGGTGCCTCCCAGGTCCCCAAGCGTGGGCAGACCAGCCAGCCCTCCCTTCAGGACACCCAGGGGCCTCCATGAGCCTCGGGGCCGGCCCTCTAACCCCCCCGCCCCGGCCCCCATCGCTCCCACCAAAGGGCAGCTCAGAGCAGAGTGTCCTGGGACGCCCACAGCCCTGCCTATGGGCTTTGACAACCGGGAGAGAGCTGTGTCAAGTCCGAGAAATTATAACTTTCCACTCTGGGGGCACCTCCCCGGCCCCTCCGGAGGTTCTGACTGGTCTGGTGGCCCGGCCCCGGGGGCCTGCTTTCCGCCCCATTCGCCTGGAACGCCCTGCCCTGAGGACAAGGGTCCCTCTTGCTGGCATCCAGTCTGAAGCTCAGGCAGGAGAGGCTTTTGTGGGCACTTGAGACCCTCGTCCAAGTTTCACAGGGCCCCAGGGCCTTAGCCACTGGTGAGGGTTAGGTTGAGGGATAGGCTAAGTTTTAGTGTTAGGGTTAGTCTTTGACAACGGGGATAGAGCTGTGCCAAGTCCGAGAAAATCACTTTGCGCTCCTGGGGCTCCTTCACCGGGCCCCAGGGCCTTCCCCACTGGACCACCTCCAGCTTTTGACACGGGCCCCAACCCACTCTTCCCTTGACCGCTTCCCACCCGTCAGCTAAGCGGCCGGCCAAGCCGCAGGGCCCCCTCTTTAGGTCCCTGCCGCCGGCAGACCCGCTTGCTGGTCACCCGTGTCCCTGCCCGCGACCCTCTCTCCTGCTTACCTCACCACTTCAGGCTGTTCACCTGGCCCCGCCCCGGTGATCCCGTGACCGCCTCCAGCTGCTCACCTGGCCCCGCCCCCTCCTTGACTTGACAGGGCTCAGCTGCGGGCCTGGGCCCGCCTCCTGGTTCCGGAAACCACGCCCCTGGTCCATTCGACCAATGAGTGAGCAGCGCCAGCCAGTCTGCCCTGTTCCCAAACACAGAGGAATAGCCCCCACCACTGGGATGTAAAGGCACATAGCCCTCTGCTCACAGGGTGCCTCCCAGGTCCCCAAGCGTGGGCAGACCAGCCAGCCCTTCCTTCAGGACACCCAGGGGCCTCCATGAGCCTCGGGGCCGGCCCTCTAACCCCCCCGCCCCGGCCCCCATCGCTCCCACCAAAGGGCAGCTCAGAGCAGAGTGTCCTGGGACGCCCACAGCCCTGCCTATGGGCTTTGACAACCGGGAGAGAGCTGTGTCAAGTCCGAGAAATTATCACTTTCCACTCTGGGGGCACCTCCCCGGCCCCTCCGGAGGTTCTGACTGGTCTGGTGGCCCGGGCCCGGGGGCCTGCTTTCCGCCCCATTCGCCTGGACCGCCCTGCCCTGAGGACAAGGGTCCCTCTTGCTGGCATCCAGTCTGAAGCTCAGGCAGGAGAGGCTTTTGTGGGCACTTGAGACCCTCGTCCAGGTTTCACAGGGCCCCAGGGCCTTAGCCACTGGTGAGTGTTAGGTTGAGGGATAGGCTAAGTTTTAGTGTTAGGGGTAGTCTTTGACAACGGGGATAGAGCTGTGTCAAGTCCGAGAAAATCACTTTGCGCTCCTGGGGCTCCTTCACCGGGCCCCAGGGCCTTCCCCACTGGACCACCTCCAGCTTTTGACACGGGCCCCAACCCACTCTTCCCTTGACGGCTTCCCGCCGGTCAGCTAAGCGGCCGGCCAAGCCGCAGGGCCCCCTCTTTAGGTCCCTGCCGCCGGCAGACCCGCCTGCTGGTCACCGGCGTCCCTGCCCGCGACCCTCTCTCCTGCTTACCTCACCACTTCAGGCTGTTCACCTGGCCCCGCCCCCGTGATCCCGTGACCGCCTCCAGCTGCTCACCTGGCCCCGCCCCCTCCTTGACTTGACCCGGCTCAGCTGCGGGCCTGGGCCCGCCTCCTGGTTCCGGAAACCACGCCCCTGTTCCATTCGACCAATGAGCGAGCAGCGCCAGCCAGTCTGCCCTGCTCCCAAACACAGAGGAATAGCCCCCACCACTGGGATGTAAAGGCACATAGCCCTCTGCTCACAGGGTGCCTCCCAGGTCCCCAAGCGTGGGCAGACCAGCCAGCCCTCCCTTCAGGACACCCAGGGGCCTCCATGAGCCTCGGGGCCGGCCCTCTAACCCCCCCGCCCCGGCCCCCATCGCTCCCACCAAAGGGCAGCTCAGAGCAGAGTGTCCTGGGACGCCCACAGCCCTGCCTATGGGCTTTGACAACCGGGAGAGAGCTGTGTCAAGTCCGAGAAATTATCACTTTCCACTCTGGGGGCACCTCCCCGGCCCCTCCGGAGGTTCTGACTGGTCTGGTGGCCCGGCCCCGGGGGCCTGCTTTCCGCCCCATTCGCCTGGACCGCCCTGCCCTGAGGACAAGGGTCCCTCTTGCTGGCATCCAGTCTGAAGCTCAGGCAGGAGAGGCTTTTGTGGGCACTTGAGACCCTCGTCCAGGTTTCACAGGGCCCCAGGGCCTTAGCCACTGGTGAGGGTTAGGTTGAGGGATAGGCTAAGTTTTAGTGTTAGGGTTAGTCTTTGACAACGGGGATAGAGCTGTGCCAAGTCCGAGAAAATCACTTTGCGCTCCTGGGGCTCCTTCACCGGGCCCCAGGGCCTTCCCCACTGGACCACCTCCAGCTTTTGACACGGGCCCCAACCCACTCTTCCCTTGACCGCTTCCCACCCGTCAGCTAAGCGGCCGGCCAAGCCGCAGGGCCCCCTCTTTAGGTCCCTGCCGCCGGCAGACCCGCTTGCTGGTCACCCGTGTCCCTGCCCGCGACCCTCTCTCCTGCTTACCTCACCACTTCAGGCTGTTCACCTGGCCCCGTCCCGGTGATCCCGTGACGGCCTCCAGCTGCTCACCTGGCCCCGCCCCCTCCTTGACTTGACAGGGCTCAGCTGTGGGCCTGGGCCCACCTCCTGGTTCCGGAAACCACGCCCCTGGTCCATTCGACCAATGAGCGAGCAGCGCCAGCCAATCTGCCCTACTCCCAAACACAGAGGAAT
Source organism: Pipistrellus hanaki (assembly GCF_964339955.1). Classification (NCBI taxonomy): domain Eukaryota; kingdom Metazoa; phylum Chordata; class Mammalia; order Chiroptera; family Vespertilionidae; genus Pipistrellus; species Pipistrellus hanaki. Next base: position 210,933 of record NW_028182272.1, on the reverse strand, counting down.
GGCCCCCACCACTGGGATGTAAAGGCACATAGCCCTCTGCTCACAGGGTGCCTCCCAGGTCCCCAAGCGTGGGCAGACCAGCCAGCCCTCCCTTCAGGACACCCAGGGGCCTCCATGAGCCTCGGGGCCGGCCCTCTAACCCCCCCGCCCCGGGCCCCATCCCTCCCACCAAAGGGCAGCTCAGAGCAGAGTGTCCTGGGACGCCCACAGCCCTGCCTATGGGCTTTGACAACCGGGAGAGAGCTGTGTCAAGTCCGAGAAATTATCACTTTCCACTCTGGGGGCACCTCCCCGGCCCCTCCGGAGGTTCTGACTGGTCTGGTGGCCCGGCCCCGGGGGCCTGCTTTCCGCCCCATTCGCCTGGACCGCCCTGCCCTGAGGACAAGGGTCCCTCTTGCTGGCATCCAGTCTGAAGCTCAGGCAGGAGAGGCTTTTGTGGGCACTTGAGACCCTCATCCAGGTTTCACAGGGCCCCAGGGCCTTAGCCACTGGTGAGGGTTAGGTTGAGGGATAGGCTAAGTTTTAGTGTTAGGGGTAGTCTTTGACAACGGGGATAGGGCTGTGTCAAGTCCGAGAAAATCACTTTGCGCTCCTGGGGCTCCTTCACCGGGCCCCAGGGCCTTCCCCACTGGACCACCTCCAGCTTTTGACACGGGCCCCAACCCACTCTTCCCTTGACGGCTTCCCGCCGGTCAGCTAAGCGGCCGGCCAAGCCGCAGGGCCCCCTCTTTAGGTCCCTGCCGCTGGCAGACCCGCCTGCTGGTCACCCGTGTCCCTGCCCGCGACCCTCTCTCCTGCTTACCTCACCACTTCAGGCTGTTCACCTGGCCCCGCCCCCGTGATCCCGTGACCGCCTCCAGCTGCTCACCTGGCCCCGCCCCCTCCTTGACTTGACCCGGCTCAGCTGCGGGCCTGGGCCCGCCTCCTGGTTCCGGAAACCACGCCCCTGGTCCATTCGACCAATGAGCGAGCAGCGCCAGCCAGTCTGCCCTGCTCCCAAACACAGAGGAATAGCCCCCACCACTGGGATGTAAAGGCACATAGCCCTCTGCTCACAGGGTGCCTCCCAGGTCCCCAAGTGTGGGCAGACCAGCCAGCCCTCCCTTCAGGACACCCAGGGGCCTCCATGAGCCTCGGGGCCGGCCCTCTAACCCCCCCGCCCCGGCCCCCATCGCTCCCACCAAAGGGCAGCTCAGAGCAGAGTGTCCTGGGACGCCCACAGCCCTGCCTATGGGCTTTGACAACCGGGAGAGAGCTGTGTCAAGTCCGAGAAATTATCACTTTCCACTCTGGGGGCACCTCCCCGGCCCCTCCGGAGGTTCTGACTGGTCTGGTGGCCCGGCCCCGGGGGCCTGCTTTCCGCCCCATTCGCCTGGAACGCCCTGCCCTGAGGACAAGGGTCCCTCTTGCTGGCATCCAGTCTGAAGCTCAGGCAGGAGAGGCATTTGTGGGCACTTGAGACCCTCGTCCAGGTTTCACAGGGCCCCAGGGCCTTAGCCACTGGTGAGGGTTAGGTTGAGGGATAGGCTAAGTTTTAGTGTTAGGGTTAGTCTTTGACAACGGGGATAGAGCTGTGCCAAGTCCGAGAAAATCACTTTGCGCTCCTGGGGCTCCTTCACCGGGCCCCAGGGCCTTCCCCACTGGACCACCTCCAGCTTTTGACACGGGCCGCAACCCACTCTTCCCTTGACCGCTTCCCACCCGTCAGTTAAGCGGCCGGCCAAGCCGTAGGGCCCCCTCTTTAGGTCCCTGCCGCCGGCAGACCCGCTTGCTGGTCACCCGTGTCCCTGCCCGAGACCCTCTCTCCTGCTTACCTCACCACTTCAGGCTGTTCACCTGGCCCCGCCCCGGTGATCCCGTGACCGCCTCCAGCTGCTCACCTGGCCCCGCCCCCTCCTTGACTTGACAGGGCTCAGCTGTGGGCCTGGGCCCACCTCCTGGTTCCGGAAACCACGCCCCTGGTCCATTCGACCAATGAGCGAGCAGCGCCAGCCAATCTGCCCTACTCCCAAACACAGAGGAATGGCCCCACCACTGGGATGTAAAGGCGCATAGCCCTCTGCTCACAGGGTGCCTCCCAGGTCCCCAAGCGTGGGCAGACCAGCCAGCCCTCCCTTCAGGACACCCAGGGGCCTCCATGAGCCTCGGGGCCGGCCCTCTAACCCCCCCGCCCCGGCCCCCATCCCTCCCACCAAAGGGCAGCTCAGAGCAGAGTGTCCTGGGACGCCCACAGACCTGCCTATGGGCTTTGACAACCGGGAGAGAGCTGTGTCAAGTCGGAGAAATTATCACTTTCCACTCTGGGGGCACCTCCCCCGCCCCTCCGGAGGTTCTGACTGGTCTGGTGGCCCGGCGAATGGGGCCTGCTTTCCGCCCCATTCGCCTGGAACGCCCTGCCCTGTGGACAAGTGTCCCTCTTGCTGGCATCCAGTCTGAAGCTCATGCAGGAGAGGCTTTTGTGGGCACTTGAGACCCTCGTCCAGGTTTCACAGGGCCCCAGGGCCTTAGCCACTGGTGAGGGTTAGGTTGAGGGATAGGCTAAGTTTTAGTGTTAGGGGTAGTCTTTGACAACGGGGATAGAGCTGTGTCAAGTCCGAGAAAATCACTTTGCGCTCCTGGGGCTCCTTCACCGGGCCCCAGGGCCTTCCCCACTGGACCACCTCCAGCTTTTGACACGGGCCCCAACCCACTCTTCCCTTGACGGCTTCCCGCTGGTCAGCTAAGCGGCCGGCCAAGCCGCAGGGCCCCCTCTTTAGGTCCCTGCCGCCGGCAGACCCGCCTGCTGGTCACCCGTGTCCCCGCCCGTGACCCTCTCTCCTGCTTACCTCACCACTTCAGGCTGTTCACCTGGCCCCGCCCCCGTGATCCCGTGACCGCCTCCAGCTGCTCACCTGGCCCCGCCCCCTCCTTGACTTGACAGGGCTCAGCTGTGGGCCTGGGCCCGCCTCCTGGTTCCGGAAACCACGCCCCTGGTCCATTCAACCAATGAGCGAGCAGCGCCAGCCAATCTGCCCTGCTCCCAAACACAGAGGAATAGCCCCCACCACTGGGATGTAAAGGCACATAGCCCTCTGCTCACAGGGTGCCTCCCAGGTCCCCAAGCGTGGGCAGACCAGCCAGCCCTCCCTTCAGGACACCCAGAGGCCTCCTTATGCCTCGGGGCGGGCCCTCTAACCCCCCCGCCCCGGCCCCCATCGCTCCCACCAAAGGGCAGCTCAGAGCAGAGTGTCCTGGGACGCCCACAGACCTGCCTATGGGCTTTGACAACCGGGAGAGAGCTGTGTCAAGTCCGAGAAATTATCACTTTCCACTCTGGGGGCACCTCCCCGGCCCCTCCGGAGGTTCTGACTGGTCTGGTGGCCCGGCCCCGGGGGCCTGCTTTCCGCCCCATTCGCCTGGAACGCCCTGCCCTGAGGACAAGGGTCCCTCGTGCTGGCATCCAGTCTGAAGCTCAGGCAGGAGAGGCTTTTGTGGGCACTTGAGACCCTCGTCCAGGTTTCACAGGGCCCCAGGGCCTTAGCCACTGTTGAGGGTTAGGTGGAGGGATAGGCTAAGTTTTAGTGTTAGGGGTAGTCTTTGACAACGGGGATAGAGCTGTGTCAAGTCCGAGAAAATCACTTTGCGCTCCTGGGGCTCCTTCACCGGGCCCCAGGGCCTTCCCCACTGGACCACCTCCAGCTTTTGACACGGGCCCCAACCCACTCTTCCCTTGACGGCTTCCCGCCGGTCAGCTAAGCGGCCGGCCAAGCCGCAGGGCCCCCTCTTTAGGTCCCTGCCGCCGGCAGACCCGCCTGCTGGTCACCCATGTCCCCGCCCGCGACCCTCTCTCCTGCTTACCTCACAACTTCAGGCTGTTCACCTGGCCCCGCCCCCGTGATCCCGTGACCGCCTCCAGCTGCTAACCTGGCCCCGCCCCCTCCTTGACTTTACCTGGCTCAGCTGTGGGCCTGGGCCCGCCTCCTGGTTCCGGAAACCACGCCCCTGGTCCATTCGACCAATGAGCGAGCAGCGCCAGCCAATCTGCCCTGCTCCCAAACACAGAGGAATAGCCCCCACCACTGGGATGTAAAGACACATAGCCCTCTGCTCACAGGGTGCCTCCCAGGTCCCCAAGCCTGGGCAGACCAGCCAGCCCTCCCTTCAGGACACCCAGGGGCCTCCTTGAGCCTCGGGGCCGACCCTCTAACCCCCCCGCCCCGGCCCCCATCGCTCCCACCAAAGGGCAGCTCAGAGCAGAGTGTCCTGGGACGCACACAGCCCTGCCTATGGGCTTTGACAACCGGGAGAGAGCTGTGTCAAGTCCGAGAAATTATCACTTTCCACTCTGGGGGCACCTCCCCGGCCCCTCCGGAGGTTCTGACTGGTCTGGTGGCAAGGCCCCGGGGGCCTGCTTTCCGCCCCATTCGCCTGGAACGCCCTGCCCTGAGGACAAGGGTCCCTCTTGCTGGCATCCAGTCTGAAGGTCAGGCAGGAGAGGCTTTTGTGGGCACTTGAGACCCTCGTCCAGGTTTCACAGGGCCCCAGGGCCTTAGCCACTGGTGAGGGTTAGGTTGAGGGATAGGCTAAGTTTTAGTGTTAGGGTTAGTCTTTGACAATGGGGATAGAGCTGTGTCAAGTCCGAGAAAATCACTTTGCGCTCCTGGGGCACCTTCACTGGGCCCCAGGGCCTTCCCCACTGGACCACCTCCAGCTTTTGACACGGGCCCCACTCTTCCCTTGACGGCTTCCTGCCGGTCAGCTAAGCGGCCGGCCAAGCCGCAGGGCGCCCTCTTTAGGTCCCTGCCACCGGCAGACCCGCCTGCTGGTCACCCGTGTCCCTGCCCGCGACCCTCTCTCCTGCTTACCTCACCACTTCAGGCTGTTCACCTGGCCCCGCCCCGGTGATCCCGTGACCGCCTCCAGCTGCTCACCTGGCCCCGCCCCCTCCTTGACTTGACAGGGCTCAGCTGTGGGCCTGGGCCCGCCTCCTGGTTCCGGAAACCACGCCCCTGGTCCATTCGACCAATGAGCGAGCAGCGCCAGCTAATCTGCCCTACTCCCAAACACAGAGGAATGGCCCCCACCACTGGGATGTAAAGGCGCATAACCCTCTGCTCACAGTGTGCCTCCCAGGTCCCCAAGCGTGGGCAGACCAGCCAGCCCTCCCTTCAGGACACCCAGGGGCCTCCATGAGCCTCGGGGCCGGCCCTCTAACCCCCCCGCCCCGGCCCCCATCGCTCCCACCAAAGGGCAGCTCAGAGCAGAGTGTCCTGGGACGCCCACAGCCCTGCATATGGGCTTTGACAACCGGGAGAGAGCTGTGTCAAGTCCGAGAAATTATCACTTTCCACTCTGGGGGCACCTCCCCGGCCCCTCCGGAGGTTCTGACTGGTCTGGTGGCAAGGCCCCGGGGGCCTGCTTTCCGCCCCATTCGCCTGGAACGCCCTGCCCTGAGGACAAGGGTCCCTCGTGCTGGCATCCAGTCTGAAGTTCAGGCAGGAGAGGCTTTTGTGGGCACTTGAGACCCTCGTCCAGGTTTCACAGGGCCCCAGGGCCTTAGCCACTGGTGAGGGTTAGGTTGAGGGATAGGCTAAGTTTTAGGGTTAGGGTTAGTCTTTGACAACGGGGATAGAGCTGTGTCAAGTCCGAGAAAATCACTTTGCGCTCCTGGGGCTCCTTCACCGGGCCCCAGGGCCTTCCCCACTGGACCACCTCCAGCTTTTGACACGGGCCCCACTCTTCCCTTGACGGCTTCCCGCCGGTCAGCTAAGCGGCCGGCCAAGCCGCAGGGCCCCCTCTTTAGGTCCCTGCCGCCGGCAGACCCGCCTGCTGGTCACCGGTGTCCCTGCCCGCGACCCTCTCTCCTGCTTACCTCACCACTTCAGGCTGTTCACCTGGCCCCGCCCCCGTGATCCCGTGACCGACTCCAGCTGCTCACCTGGCCCCGCCCCCTCCTTGACTTTACCTGGCTCAGCTGCGGGCCTGGGCCCGCCTCCTGGTTCCGGAAACCACGCCCCTGGTCCATTCGACCAATGAGCGAGCAGCGCCAGCCAGTCTGCCCTGCTCCCAAACACAGAGGAATAGCCCCCACCACTGGGATATAAAGGCACATAGCCCTCTGCTCACAGGGTGCCTCCCAGGTCCCCAAGCGTGGGCAGACCAGCCAGCCCTCCCTTCAGGACACCCAGGGGCCTCCATGAGCCTCGGGGCCGGCCCTCTAACCCCCCCGCCCCGGCCCCCATCGCTCCCACCAAAGGGCAGCTCAGAGCAGAGTGTCCTGGGACGCCCACAGCCCTGCCTATGGGCTTTGACAACCGGGAGAGAGCTGTGTCAAGTCCGAGAAATTATCACTTTCCACTCTGGGGGCACCTCCCCGGCCCCTCCGGAGGTTCTGACTGGTCTGGTGGCCCGGCCCCGGGGGCCTGCTTTCCGCCCCATTCGCCTGGAACTCCCTGCCCTGAGGACAAGGGTCCCTCTTGCTGGCATCCAGTCTGAAGCTCAGGCAGGAGAGGCATTTGTGGTCACTTGAGACCCTCGTCCAGGTTTCACAGGGCCCCAGGGCCTTAGCCACTAGTGAGGGTTAGGTTGAGGGATAGGCTAAGTTTTAGTGTTAGGGTTAGTCTTTGACAACCGGGATAGAGCTGTGCCAAGTCCGAGAAAATCACTTTGCGCTCCTGGGGCTCCTTCACCGGGCCCCAGGGCCTTCCCCACTGGACCACCTCCAGCTTTTGACACGGGCCCCAACCAACTCTTCCCTTGACCACTTCCCACCCGTCAGCTAAGCGGCCGGCCAAGCCGTAGGGCCCCCTCTTTAGGTCCCTGCCGCCGGCAGACCCGCTTGCTGGTCACCCGTGTCCCTGCCCGAGACCCTCTCTCCTGCTTACCTCACCACTTCAGGCTGTTCACCTGGCCCCGCCCCGGTGATCCCGTGACCGCCTCCAGCTGCTCACCTGGCCCCGCCCCCTCCTTGACTTGACAGGGCTCAGCTGTGGGCCTGGGCCCACCTCCTGGTTCCGGAAACCACGCCCCTGGTCCATTCGACCAATGAGCGAGCAGCGCCAGCCAATCTGCCCTACTCCCAAACACAGAGGAATGGCCCCCACCACTGGGATGTAAAGGCGCATAGCCCTCTGCTCACAGGGTGCCTCCCAGGTCCCCAAGCGTGGGCAGACCAGCCAGCCCTCCCTTCAATACACCCAGGGGCCTCCATGAGCCTCGGGGCCGGCCCTCTAACCCCCCCGCCCCGGCCCCCATCCCTCCCACCAAAGGGCAGCTCAGAGCAGAGTGTCCTGGGACGCCCACAGACCTGCCTATGGGCTTTGACAACCGGGAGAGAGCTGTGTCAAGTCCGAGAAATTATCACTTTCCACTCTGGGGGCACCTCCCCGGCCCCTCCGGAGGTTCTGACTGGTCTGGTGGCCCGGCGAATGGGGCCTGCTTTCCGCCCCATTCGCCTGGAACGCCCTGCCCTGTGGACAAGTGTCCCTCTTGCTGGCATCCAGTCTGAAGCTCAGGCAGGAGAGGCTTTTGTGGGCACTTGAGACCCTCGTCCAGGTTTCACAGGGCCCCAGGGCCTTAGCCACTGGTGAGGGTTAGGTTGAGGGATAGGCTAAGTTTTAGTGTTAGGGGTAGTCTTTGACAACGGGGATAGAGCTGTGTCAAGTCCGAGAAAATCACTTTGCGCTCCTGGGGCTCCTTCACCGGGCCCCAGGGCCTTCCGCACTGGACCACCTCCAGCTTTTGACCCGGGCCCCAACCCACTCTTCCCTTGACGGCTTCCCGCCGGTCAGCTAAGCGGACGGCCAAGCCGCAGGGCCCCCTCTTTAGGTCCCTGCCGCCGGCAGACCCGCCTGCTGGTCACCCGTGTCCCCGCCCGTGACCCTCTCTCCTGCTTACCTCACCACTTCAGGCTGTTCACCTGGCCCAGCCCCCGTGATCCCGTGAACGCCTCCAGCTGCTCACCTGGCCCCGCCCCCTCCTTGACTTGACAGGGCTCAGCTGTGGGCCTGGGCCCGCCTCCTGGTTCCAGAAACCACGCCCCTGGTCCATTCGACCAATGAGCGAGCAGCGCCAGCCAATCTGCCCTGCTCCCAAACACAGAGGAATAGCCCCCACCACTGGGATATAAAGGCACATAGCCCTCTGCTCACAGGGTGCCTCCCAGGTCCCCAAGCGTGGGCAGACCAGCCAGCCCTCCCTTCAGGACACCCAGGGGCCTCCTTATGCCTCGGGGCGGGCCCTCTAACCCCCCCGCCCCGGCCCCCATCGCTCCCACCAAAGGGCAGCTCAGAGCAGAGTGTCCTGGGACGCCCACAGACCTGCCTATGGGCTTTGACAACCGGGAGAGAGCTGTGTCAAGTCCGAGAAATTATCACTTTCCACTCTGGGGGCACCTCCCCGGCCCCTCCGGAGGTTCTGACTGGTCTGGTGGCCCGGCCCCGGGGGCCTGCTTTCCGCCCCATTCGCCTGGAACGCCCTGCCCTGAGGACAAGGGTCCCTCGTGCTGGCATCCAGTCTGAAGCTCAGGCAGGAGAGGCTTTTGTGGGCACTTGAGACCCTCGTCCAGGTTTCACAGGGCCCCAGGGCCTTAGCCACTGTTGAGGGTTAGGTTGAGGGATAGGCTAAGTTTTAGTGTTAGGGTTAGTCTTTGACAACGGGGATAGAGCTGTGTCAAGTCCGAGAAAATCACTTTGCGCTCCTGGGGCTCCTTCACTGGGCCCCAGGGCCTTCCCCACTGGACCACCTCCAGCTTTTGACACGGGCCCCACTCTTCCCTTGACGGCTTCCCGCCGGTCAGCTAAGCGGCCGGCCAAGCCGCAGGGCCCCCTCTTTAGGTCCCTGCCGCCGGCAGACCCGCCTGCTGGTCACCGGTGTCCCTGCCCGCGACCCTCTCTCCTGCTTACCTCACCACTTCAGGCTGTTCACCTGGCCCCGCCCCCGTGATCCCGTGACCGACTCCAGCTGCTCACCTGGCCCCGCCCCCTCCTTGACTTTACCTGGCTCAGCTGCGGGCCTGGGCCCGCCTCCTGGTTCCGGAAACCATGCCCCTGGTCCATTCGACCAATGAGCGAGCAGCGCCAGCCAGTCTGCCCTGCTCCCAAACACAGAGGAATAGCCCCCACCACTGGGATGTAAAGGCACATAGCCCTCTGCTCACAGGGTGCCTCCCAGGTCCCCAAGCGTGGGCAGACCAGCCAGCCCTCCCTTCAGGACACCCAGGGGCCTCCATGAGCCTCGGGGCCGGCCCTCTAACCCCCCCGCCCCGGCCCCCATCGCTCCCACCAAAGGGCAGCTCAGAGCAGAGTGTCCTGGGACGCCCACAGCCCTGCCTATGGGCTTTGACAACCGGGAGAGAGCTGTGTCAAGTCCGAGAAATTATCACTTTCCACTCTGGGGGCACCTCCCCGGCCCCTCCGGAGGTTCTGACTGTTCTGGTGGCCCGGCCCCGGGGGCCTGCTTTCCGCCCCATTCGCCTGGAACGCCCTGCCCTGAGGACAAGGGTCCCTCTTGCTGGCATCCAGTCTGAAGCTCAGGCAGGAGAGGCTTTTGTGGGCACTTGAGACCCTCGTCCAGGTTTCACAGGGCCCCAGGGCCTTAGCCACTGGTGAGGGTTATGTTGAGGGATAGGCTAAGTTTTAGGGTTAGGGTTAGTCTTTGACAACGGGGATAGAGCTGTGTCAAGTCCGAGAAAATCACTTTGCGCTCCTGGGGCTCCTTCACTGGGCCCCAGGGCCTTCCCCACTGGACCACCTCCAGCTTTTGACACGGGCCCCTACCCACTCTTCCCTTGACGGCTTCCCGCCGGTCAGCTAAGCGGCCGGCCAAGCCGCAGGGCCCCCTCTTTAGGTCCCTGCCGCCGGCAGACCCGCCTGCTGGTCACCCATGTCCCCGCCCGCGACCCTCTCTCCTGCTTACCTCACCACTTCAGGCTGTTCACCTGGCCCCGACCCCGTGATCCCGTGACCGCCTCCAGCTGCTCACCTGGCCCCGCCCCCTCCTTGACTTTACCTGGCTCAGCTGTGGGCCTGGGCCCGCCTCCTGGTTCCAGAAACCACGCCCCTGGTCCATTCGACGAATGAGCGAGCAGCGCCAGCCAATCTGCCCTGCTCCCAAACACAGAGGAATAGCCCCCACCACTGGGATGTAAAGACACATAGCCCTCTGCTCACAGGGTGCCTCCCAGGTCCCCAAGCCTGGGCAGACCAGCCAGCCCTCCCTTCAGGACACCCAGGGGCCTCCTTGAGCCTCGGGGCCGACCCTCTAACCCCCCCGCCCCGGCCCCCATCGCTCCCACCAAAGGGCAGCTCAGAGCAGAGTGTCCTGGGACGCACACAGCCCTGCCTATGGGCTTTGACAACCGGGAGAGAGCTGTGTCAAGTCCGAGAAATTATCACTTTCCACTCTGGGGGCACCTCCCCGGCCCCTCCGGAGGTTCTGACTGGTCTGGTGGCCCGGCGAATGGGGCCTGCTTTCCGCCCCATTCGCCTGGAACGCCCTGCCCTGTGGACAAGTGTCCCTCTTGCTGGCATCCAGTCTGAAGCTCATGCAGGAGAGGCTTTTGTGGGCACTTGAGACCCTCGTCCAGGTTTCACAGGGCCCCAGGGCCTTAGCCACTGGTGAGGGTTAGGTTGAGGGATAGGCTAAGTTTTAGTGTTAGGGGTAGTCTTTGACAACGGGGATAGAGCTGTGTCAAGTCCGAGAAAATCACTTTGCGCTCCTGGGGCTCCTTCACCGGGCCCCAGGGCCTTCCCCACTGGAACACCTCCAGCTTTTGACACGGGCCCCAACCCACTCTTCCCTTGACGGCTTCCCGCTGGTCAGCTAAGCGGCCGGCCAAGCCGCAGGGCCCCCTCTTTAGGTCCCTGCCGCCGGCAGACCCGCCTGCTGGTCACCCGTGTCCCAGCCCGTGACCCTCTCTCCTGCTTACCTCACCACTTCAGGCTGTTCACCTGGCCCCGCCCCCGTGATCCCGTGACCGCCTCCAGCTGCTCACCTGGCCCCGCCCCCTCCTTGACTTGACAGGGCTCAGCTGTGGGCCTGGGCCCGCCTCCTGGTTCCGGAAACCACGCCCCTGGTCCATTCAACCAATGAGCGAGCAGCGCCAGCCAATCTGCCCTGCTCCCAAACACAGAGGAATAGCCCCCACCACTGGGATGTAAAGGCACATAGCCCTCTGCTCACAGGGTGCCTCCCAGGTCCCCAAGCGTGGGCAGACCAGCCAGCCCTCCCTTCAGGACACCCAGAGGCCTCCTTATGCCTCGGGGCGGGCCCTCTAACCCCCCCGCCCCGGCCCCCATCGCTCCCACCAAAGGGCAGCTCAGAGCAGAGTGTCCTGGGACGCCCACAGACCTGCCTATGGGCTTTGACAACCGGGAGAGAGCTGTGTCAAGTCCGAGAAATTATCACTTTCCACTCTGGGGGCACCTCCCCGGCCCCTCCGGAGGTTCTGACTGGTCTGGTGGCAAGGCCCCGGGGGCCTGCTTTCCGCCCCATTCGCCTGGAACGCCCTGCCCTGAGGACAAGGGTCCCTCTTGCTGGCATCCAGTCTGAAGGTCAGGCAGGAGAGGCTTTTGTGGGCACTTGAGACCCTCGTCCAGGTTTCACAGGGCCCCAGGGCCTTAGCCACTGGTGAGGGTTAGGTTGAGGGATAGGCTAAGTTTTAGTGTTAGGGTTAGTCTTTGACAATGGGGATAGAGCTGTGTCAAGTCCGAGAAAATCACTTTGCGCTCCTGGGGCACCTTCACTGGGCCCCAGGGCCTTCCCACTGGACCACCTCCAGCTTTTGACACGGGCCCCAACCCACTCTTCCCTTGACGGCTTCCTGCCGGTCAGCTAAGCGGCCGGCCAAGCCGCAGGGCCCCCTCTTTAGGTCCCTGTCGCCGGCAGACCCGCCTGCTGGTCACCCGTGTCCCTGCCCGCGACCCTCCCTCCTGCTTACCTCACCACTTCAGGCTGTTCACCTGGCCCCGCACCGGTGATCCCGTGACCGCCTCCAGCTGCTCACTTGGCCCCGCCCCCTCCTTGACTTGACAGGGCTCAGCTGTGGGCCTGGGCCCGCCTCCTGGTTCCGGAAACCACGCCCCTGGTCCATTCGACCAATGAGCGAGCAGCGCCAGCCAGTCTGCCCTGCTCCCAAACACAGAGGAATACCCCCACCACTGGGATGTAAAGGCACATAGCCCTCTGCTCACAGGGTGCCTCCCAGGTCCCCAAGCGTGGGCAGACCAGCCAGCCCTCCCTTCAGGACACCCAGGGGCCTCCATGAGCCTCGGGGCCGGCCCTCTAACCCCCCCGCCCCGGCCCCCATCGCTCCCACCAAAGGGCAGCTCAGAGCAGAGTGTCCTGGGACGCCCACAGACCTGCATATGGGCTTTGACAACCGGGAGAGAGCTGTGTCAAGTCCGAGAAATTATCACTTTCCACTCTGGGGGCACCTCCCCGGCCCCTCCGGAGGTTCTGACTGGTCTGGTGGCCCGGCCCCGGGGGCCTGCTTTCCGCCCCATTCGCCTGGAACGCCCTGCCCTGAGGACAAGGGTCCCTCTTGCTGGCATCCAGTCTGAAGCTCAGGCAGGAGAGGCTTTTGTGGGCACTTGAGACCCTCGTCCAGGTTTCACAGGGCCCCAGGGCCTTAGCCACTGGTGAGGGTTAGGTTGAGGGATAGGCTAAGTTTTAGTGTTAGGGTTAGTATTGACAACGGGGATAGAGCTGTGTCAAGTCCGAGAAAATCACTTTGCGCTCCTGGGGCTCCTTCACCGGGCCCCAGGGCCTTCCCCACTGGACCACCTCCAGCTTTTGACACGGGCCCCAACCCACTCTTCCCTTGACGGCTTCCCGCTGGTCAGCTAAGCGGCCGGCCAAGCCGCAGGGCCCCCTCTTTAGGTCCCTGCCGCCGGCAGAACCGCCTGCTGGTCACCGGTGTCCCTGCCCGCGACCCTCTCTCCTGCTTACCTCAAGACTTCAGGCTGTTCACCTGGCCCCGCCCCCGTGATCCCGTGACCGCCTCCAGCTGCTCACCTGGCCCCGCCCCCTCCTTGACTTGACCGGGCTCAGCTGCGGGCCTGGGCCCGCCTCCTGGTTCCGGAAACCACGCCCCTGGTCCATTCGACCAATGAGCGAGCAGCGCCAGCCAGTCTGCCCTGCTCCCAAACACAGAGGAATAGCCCCCACCACTGGGATGTAAAGGCACATAGCCCTCTGCTCACAGGGTGCCTCCCAGGTCCCCAAGCGTGGGCAGACCAGCCAGCCCTCCCTTCAGGACACCCAGGGGCCTCCATGAGCCTCGGGGCCGGCCCTCTAACCCCCCCGCCCCGGCCCCCATCGCTCCCACCAAAGGGCAGCTCAGAGCAGAGTGTCCTGGGACGCCCACAGACCTGCATATGGGCTTTGACAACCGGGAGAGAGCTGTGTCAAGTCCGAGAAATTATCACTTTCCACTCTGGGGGCACCTCCCCGGCCCCTCCGGAGGTTCTGACTGGTCTGGTGGCAAGGCCCCGGGGGCCTGCTTTCCGCCCCATTCGCCTGGAACGCCCTGCCCTGAGGACAAGGGTCCCTCGTGCTGGCATCCAGTCTGAAGTTCAGGCAGGAGAGGCTTTTGTGGGCACTTGAGACCCTCGTCCAGGTTTCACAGGGCCCCAGGGCCTTAGCCACTGGTGAGGGTTAGGTTGAGGGATAGGCTAAGTTTTAGGGTTAGGGTTAGTCTTTGACAACGGGGATAGAGCTGTGTCAAGTCCGAGAAAATCACTTTGCGCTCCTGGGGCTCCTTCACTGGGCCCCAGGGCCTTCCCCACTGGACCACCTCCAGCTTTTGACACGGGCCCCACTCTTCCCTTGACGGCTTCCCGCCGGTCAGCTAAGCGGCCGGCCAAGCCGCAGGGCCCCCTCTTTAGGTCCCTGCCGCCGGCAGACCCGCCTGCTGGTCACCGGTGTCCCTGCCCGCAACCCTCTCTCCTGCTTACCTCACCACTTCAGGCTGTTCACCTGGCCCCGCCCCCGTGATCCCGTGACCGACTCCAGCTGCTCACCTGGCCCCGCCCCCTCCTTGACTTTACCTGGCTCAGCTGCGGGCCTGGGCCCGCCTCCTGGTTCCGGAAACCACGCCCCTGGTCCATTCGACCAATGAGCGAGCAGCGCCAGCCAGTCTGCCCTGCTCCCAAACACAGAGGAATGGCCCCCACCACTGGGATGTAAAGGCGCATAGCCCTCTGCTCACAGGGTGCCTCCCAGGTCCCCAAGCGTGGGCAGACCAGCCAGCCCTCCCTTCAGGACACCCAGGGGCCTCCATGAGCCTCGGGGCCGGCCCTCTAACCCCCCCGCCCCGGCCCCCATCCCTCCCACCAAAGGGCAGCTCAGAGCAGAGTGTCCTTGGACGCCCACAGACCTGCCTATGGGCTTTGACAACCGGGAGAGAGCTGTGTCAAGTCCGAGAAATTATCACTTTCCACTCTGGGGGCACCTCCCCGGCCCCTCCGGAGGTTCTGACTGGTCTGGTGGCCCGGCGAATGGGGCCTGCTTTCCGCCCCATTCGCCTGGAACGCCCTGCCCTGTGGACAAGTGTCCCTCTTGCTGGCATCCAGTCTGAAGCTCATGCAGGAGAGGCTTTTGTGGGCACTTGAGACCCTCGTCCAGGTTTCACAGGGCCCCAGGGCCTTAGCCACTGGTGAGGGTTAGGTTGAGGGATAGGCTAAGTTTTAGTGTTAGGGGTAGTCTTTGACAACGGGGATAGAGCTGTGTCAAGTCCGAGAAAATCACTTTGCGCTCCTGGGGCTCCTTCACCGGGCCCCAGGGCCTTCCCCACTGGAACACCTCCAGCTTTTGACACGGGCCCCAACCCACTCTTCCCTTGACGGCTTCCCGCTGGTCAGCTAAGCGGCCGGCCAAGCCGCAGGGCCCCCTCTTTAGGTCCCTGCCGCCGGCAGACCCGCCTGCTGGTCACCCGTGTCCCCGCCCGTGACCCTCTCTCCTGCTTACCTCACCACTTCAGGCTGTTCACCTGGCCCCGCCCCCGTGATCCCGTGACCGCCTCCAGCTGCTCACCTGGCCCCGCCCCCTCCTTGACTTGACAGGGCTCAGCTGCGGGCCTGGGCCCGCCTCCTGGTTCCGGAAACCACGCCCCTGCTCCATTCGACCAATGAGCGAGCAGCGCCAGCCAGTCTGCCCTGCTCCCAAACACAGAGGAATAGCCCCCACCACTGGGATGTAAAGGCACATAGCCCTCTGCTCACAGGGTGCCTCCCAGGTCCCCAAGCGTGGGCAGACCAGCCAGCCCTCCCTTCAGGACACCCAGAGGCCTCCTTATGCCTCGGGGCGGGCCCTCTAACCCCCCCGCCCCGGCCCCCATCGCTCCCACCAAAGGGCAGCTCAGAGCAGAGTGTCCTGGGACGCCCACAGACCTGCCTATGGGCTTTGACAACCGGGAGAGAGCTGTGTCAAGTCCGAGAAATTATCACTTTCCACTCTGGGGGCACCTCCCCGGCCCCTCCGGAGGTTCTGACTGGTCTGGTGGCCCGGCCCCGGGGGCCTGCTTTCCGCCCCATTCGCCTGGAACGCCCTGCCCTGAGGACAAGGGTCCCTCGTGCTGGCATCCAGTCTGAAGCTCAGGCAGGAGAGGCTTTTGTGGGCACTTGAGACCCTCGTCCAGGTTTCACAGGGCCCCAGGGCCTTAGCCACTGTTGAGGGTTAGGTTGAGGGATAGGCTAAGTTTTAGTGTTAGGGGTAGTCTTTGACAACGGGGATAGAGCTGTGTCAAGTCCGAGAAAATCACTTTGCGCTCCTGGGGCTCCTTCACCGGGCCCCAGGGCCTTCCCCACTGGACCACCTCCAGCTTTTGACACGGGCCCCAACCCACTCTTCCCTTGACGGCTTCCCGCCGGTCAGCTAAGCGGCCGGCCAAGCCGCAGGGCCCCCTCTTTAGGTCCCTGCCGCCGGCAGACCCGCCTGCTGGTCACCCATGTCCCCGCCCGCGACCCTCTCTCCTGCTTACCTCACAACTTCAGGCTGTTCACCTGGCCCCGCCCCTGTGATCCCGTGACCGCCGCCAGCTGCTCACCTGGCCCCGCCCCCTCCTTGACTTTACCTGGCTCAGCTGTGGGCCTGGGCCCGCCTCCTGGTTCCGGAAACCACGCCCCTGGTCCATTCGACCAATGAGCGAGCAGCGCCAGCCAATCTGCCCTGCTCCCAAACACAGAGGAATAGCCCCCACCACTGGGATGTAAAGACACATAGCCCTCTGCTCACAGGGTGCCTCCCAGGTCCCCAAGCCTGGGCAGACCAGCCAGCCCTCCCTTCAGGACACCCAGGGGCCTCCTTGAGCCTCGGGGCCGACCCTCTAACCCCCCCGCCCCGGCCCCCATCGCTCCCACCAAAGGGCAGCTCAGAGCAGAGTGTCCTGGGACGCACACAGCCCTGCCTATGGGCTTTGACAACCGGGAGAGAGCTGTGTCAAGTCCGAGAAATTATCACTTTCCACTCTGGGGGCACCTCCCCGGCCCCTCCGGAGGTTCTGACTGGTCTGGTGGCAAGGCCCCGGGGGCCTGCTTTCCGCCCCATTCGCCTGGAACGCCCTGCCCTGAGGACAAGGGTCCCTCTTGCTGGCATCCAGTCTGAAGGTCAGGCAGGAGAGGCTTTTGTGGGCACTTGAGACCCTCGTCCAGGTTTCACAGGGCCCCAGGGCCTTAGCCACTGGTGAGGGTTAGGTTGAGGGATAGGCTAAGTTTTAGTGTTAGGGTTAGTCTTTGACAATGGGGATAGAGCTGTGTCAAGTCCGAGAAAATCACTTTGCGCTCCTGGGGCACCTTCACTGGGCCCCAGGGCCTTCCCACTGGACCACCTCCAGCTTTTGACACGGGCCCCAACCCACTCTTCCCTTGACGGCTTCCTGCCGGTCAGCTAAGCGGCCGGCCAAGCCGCAGGGCCCCCTCTTTAGGTCCCTGTCGCCGGCAGACCCGCCTGCTGGTCACCCGTGTCCCTGCCCGCGACCCTCCCTCCTGCTTACCTCACCACTTCAGGCTGTTCACCTGGCCCCGCACCGGTGATCCCGTGACCGCCTCCAGCTGCTCACTTGGCCCCGCCCCCTCCTTGACTTGACAGGGCTCAGCTGTGGGCCTGGGCCCGCCTCCTGGTTCCGGAAACCACGCCCCTGGTCCATTCGACCAATGAGCGAGCAGCGCCAGCCAGTCTGCCCTGCTCCCAAACACAGAGGAATACCCCCACCACTGGGATGTAAAGGCACATAGCCCTCTGCTCACAGGGTGCCTCCCAGGTCCCCAAGCGTGGGCAGACCAGCCAGCCCTCCCTTCAGGACACCCAGGGGCCTCCATGAGCCTCGGGGCCGGCCCTCTAACCCCCCCGCCCCGGCCCCCATCGCTCCCACCAAAGGGCAGCTCAGAGCAGAGTGTCCTGGGACGCCCACAGACCTGCATATGGGCTTTGACAACCGGGAGAGAGCTGTGTCAAGTCCGAGAAATTATCACTTTCCACTCTGGGGGCACCTCCCCGGCCCCTCCGGAGGTTCTGACTGGTCTGGTGGCAAGGCCCCGGGGGCCTGCTTTCCGCCCCATTCGCCTGGAACGCCCTGCCCTGAGGACAAGGGTCCCTCGTGCTGGCATCCAGTCTGAAGTTCAGGCAGGAGAGGCTTTTGTGGGCACTTGAGACCCTCGTCCAGGTTTCACAGGGCCCCAGGGCCTTAGCCACTGGTGAGGGTTAGGTTGAGGGATAGGCTAAGTTTTAGGGTTAGGGTTAGTCTTTGACAACGGGGATAGAGCTGTGTCAAGTCCGAGAAAATCACTTTGCGCTCCTGGGGCTCCTTCACTGGGCCCCAGGGCCTTCCCCACTGGACCACCTCCAGCTTTTGACACGGGCCCCACTCTTCCCTTGACGGCTTCCCGCCGGTCAGCTAAGCGGCCGGCCAAGCCGCAGGGCCCCCTCTTTAGGTCCCTGCCGCCGGCAGACCCGCCTGCTGGTCACCGGTGTCCCTGCCCGCGACCCTCTCTGCTGCTTACCTCACCACTTCAGGCTGTTCACCTGGCCCCGCCCCCGTGATCCCGTGACCGACTCCAGCTGCTCACCTGGCCCTGCCCCCTCCTTGACTTTACCTGGCTCAGCTGCGGGCCTGGGCCCGTCTCCTGGTTCCGGAAACCACGCCCCTGGTCCATTCGACCAATGAGCGAGCAGCGCCAGCCAGTCTGCCCTGCTCCCAAACACAGAGGAATAGCCCCCACCACTGGGATGTAAAGGCACATAGCCCTCTGCTCACAGGGTGCCTCCCAGGTCCCCAAGCGTGGGCAGACCAGCCAGCCCTCCCTTCAGGACACCCAGGGGCCTCCATGAGCCTCGGGGCCGGCCCTCTAACCCCCCCGCCCCGGCCCCCATCGCTCCCACCAAAGGGCAGCTCAGAGCAGAGTGTCCTGGGACGCCCACAGACCTGCATATGGGCTTTGACAACCGGGAGAGAGCTGTGTCAAGTCCGAGAAATTATCACTTTCCACTCTGGGGGCACCTCCCCGGCCCCTCCGGAGGTTCTGACTGGTCTGGTGGCAAGGCCCCGGGGGCCTGCTTTCCGCCCCATTCGCCTGGAACGCCCTGCCCTGAGGACAAGGGTCCCTCGTGCTGGCATCCAGTCTGAAGTTCAGGCAGGAGAGGCTTTTGTGGGCACTTGAGACCCTCGTCCAGGTTTCACAGGGCCCCAGGGCCTTAGCCACTGGTGAGGGTTAGGTTGAGGGATAGGCTAAGTTTTAGGGTTAGGGTTAGTCTTTGACAACGGGGATAGAGCTGTGTCAAGTCCGAGAAAATCACTTTGCGCTCCTGGGGCTCCTTCACTGGGCCCCAGGGCCTTCCCCACTGGACCACCTCCAGCTTTTGACACGGGCCCCACTCTTCCCTTGACGGCTTCCCGCCGGTCAGCTAAGCGGCCGGCCAAGCCGCAGGGCCCCCTCTTTAGGTCCCTGCCGCCGGCAGACCCGCCTGCTGGTCACCGGTGTCCCTGCCCGCAACCCTCTCTCCTGCTTACCTCACCACTTCAGGCTGTTCACCTGGCCCCGCCCCCGTGATCCCGTGACCGACTCCAGCTGCTCACCTGGCCCCGCCCCCTCCTTGACTTTACCTGGCTCAGCTGCGGGCCTGGGCCCGCCTCCTGGTTCCGGAAACCACGCCCCTGGTCCATTCGACCAATGAGCGAGCAGCGCCAGCCAGTCTGCCCTGCTCCCAAACACAGAGGAATAGCCCCCACCACTGGGATGTAAAGGCACATAGCCCTCTGCTCACAGGGTGCCTCCCAGGTCCCCAAGTGTGGGCAGACCAGCCAGCCCTCCCTTCAGGACACCCAGGGGCCTCCATGAGCCTCGGGGCCGGCCCTCTAACCCCCCCGCCCCGGCCCCCATCGCTCCCACCAAAGGGCAGCTCAGAGCAGAGTGTCCTGGGACGCCCACAGCCCTGCCTATGGGCTTTGACAACCGGGAGAGAGCTGTGTCAAGTCCGAGAAATTATCACTTTCCACTCTGGGGGCACCTCCCCGGCCCCTCCGGAGGTTCTGACTGGTCTGGTGGCCCGGCCCCGGGGGCCTGCTTTCCGCCCCATTCGCCTGGAACGCCCTGCCCTGAGGACAAGGGTCCCTCTTGCTGGCATCCAGTCTGAAGCTCAGGCAGGAGAGGCATTTGTGGGCACTTGAGACCCTCGTCCAGGTTTCACAGGGCCCCAGGGCCTTAGCCACTGGTGAGGGTTAGGCTGAGGGATAGGCTAAGTTTTAGTGTTAGGGTTAGTCTTTGACAACGGGGATAGAGCTGTGCCAAGTCCGAGAAAATCACTTTGCGCTCCTGGGGCTCCTTCACCGGGCCCCAGGGCCTTCCCCACTGGACCACCTCCAGCTTTTGACACGGGCCCCAACCCACTCTTCCCTTGACCGCTTCCCACCCGTCAGTTAAGCGGCCGGCCAAGCCGTAGGGCCCCCTCTTTAGGTCCCTGCCGCCGGCAGACCCGCTTGCTGGTCACCCGTGTCCCTGCCCGAGACCCTCTCTCCTGCTTACCTCACCACTTCAGGCTGTTCACCTGGCCCCGCCCCGGTGATCCCGTGACCGCCTCCAGCTGCTCACCTGGCCCCGCCCCCTCCTTGACTTGACAGGGCTCAGCTGTGGGCCTGGGCCCACCTCCTGGTTCCGGAAACCACGCCCCTGGTCCATTCGACCAATGAGCGAGCAGCGCCAGCCAATCTGCCCTACTCCCAAACACAGAGGAATGGCCCCCACCACTGGGATGTAAAGGCGCATAGCCCTCTGCTCACAGGGTGCCTCCCAGGTCCCCAAGCGTGGGCAGACCAGCCAGCCCTCCCTTCAGGACACCCAGGGGCCTCCATGAGCCTCGGGGCCGGCCCTCTAACCCCCCCGCCCCGGCCCCCATCCCTCCCACCAAAGGGCAGCTCAGAGCAGAGTGTCCTTGGACGCCCACAGACCTGCCTATGGGCTTTGACAACCGGGAGAGAGCTGTGTCAAGTCCGAGAAATTATCACTTTCCACTCTGGGGGCACCTCCCCGGCCCCTCCGGAGGTTCTGACTGGTCTGGTGGCCCGGCGAATGGGGCCTGCTTTCCGCCCCATTCGCCTGGAACGCCCTGCCCTGTGGACAAGTGTCCCTCTTGCTGGCATCCAGTCTGAAGCTCATGCAGGAGAGGCTTTTGTGGGCACTTGAGACCCTCGTCCAGGTTTCACAGGGCCCCAGGGCCTTAGCCACTGGTGAGGGTTAGGTTGAGGGATAGGCTAAGTTTTAGTGTTAGGGGTAGTCTTTGACAACGGGGATAGAGCTGTGTCAAGTCCGAGAAAATCACTTTGCGCTCCTGGGGCTCCTTCACCGGGCCCCAGGGCCTTCCCCACTGGAACACCTCCAGCTTTTGACACGGGCCCCAACCCACTCTTCCCTTGACGGCTTCCCGCTGGTCAGCTAAGCGGCCGGCCAAGCCGCAGGGCCCCCTCTTTAGGTCCCTGCCGCCGGCAGACCCGCCTGCTGGTCACCCGTGTCCCCGCCCGTGACCCTCTCTCCTGCTTACCTCACCACTTCAGGCTGTTCACCTGGCCCCGCCCCCGTGATCCCGTGACCGCCTCCAGCTGCTCACCTGGCCCCGCCCCCTCCTTGACTTGACAGGGCTCAGCTGCGGGCCTGGGCCCGCCTCCTGGTTCCGGAAACCACGCCCCTTCTCCATTCGACCAATGAGCGAGCAGCGCCAGCCAGTCTGCCCTGCTCCCAAACACAGAGGAATAGCCCCCACCACTGGGATGTAAAGGCACATAGCCCTCTGCTCACAGGGTGCCTCCCAGGTCCCCAAGCGTGGGCAGACCAGCCAGCCCTCCCTTCAGGACACCCAGGGGCCTCCATGAGCCTCGGGGCCGGCCCTCTAACCCCCCCGCCCCGGCCCCCATCGCTCCCACCAAAGGGCAGCTCAGAGCAGAGTGTCCTGGGACGCCCACAGACCTGCATATGGGCTTTGACAACCGGGAGAGAGCTGTGTCAAGTCCGAGAAATTATCACTTTCCACTCTGGGGGCACCTCCCCGGCCCCTCCGGAGTTTCTGACTGGTCTGGTGGCAAGGCCCCGGGGGCCTGCTTTCCGCCCCATTCGCCTGGAACGCCCTGCCCTGAGGACAAGGGTCCCTCGTGCTGGCATCCAGTCTGAAGTTCAGGCAGGAGAGGCTTTTGTGGGCACTTGAGACCCTCGTCCAGGTTTCACAGGGCCCCAGGGCCTTAGCCACTGGTGAGGGTTAGGTTGAGGGATAGGCTAAGTTTTAGGGTTAGGGTTAGTCTTTGACAACGGGGATAGAGCTGTGTCAAGTCCGAGAAAATCACTTTGCGCTCCTGGGGCTCCTTCACTGGGCCCCAGGGCCTTCCCCACTGGACCACCTCCAGCTTTTGACACGGGCCCCACTCTTCCCTTGACGGCTTCCCGCCGGTCAGCTAAGCGGCCGGCCAAGCCGCAGGGCCCCCTCTTTAGGTCCCTGCCGCCGGCAGACCCGCCTGCTGGTCACCGGTGTCCCTGCCCGCAACCCTCTCTCCTGCTTACCTCACCACTTCAGGCTGTTCACCTGGCCCCGCCCCCGTGATCCCGTGACCGACTCCAGCTGCTCACCTGGCCCCGCCCCCTCCTTGACTTTACCTGGCTCAGCTACGGGCCTGGGCCCGCCTCCTGGTTCCGGAAACCACGCCCCTGGTCCATTCGACCAATGAGCGAGCAGCGCCAGCCAGTCTGCCCTGCTCCCAAACACAGAGGAATAGCCCCCACCACTGGGTTGTAAAGGCACATAGCCCTCTGCTCACAGGGTGCCTCCCAGGTCCCCAAGTGTGGGCAGACCAGCCAGCCCTCCCTTCAGGACACCCAGGGGCCTCCATGAGCCTCGGGGCCGGCCCTCTAACCCCCCCGCCCCGGCCCCCATCGCTCCCACCAAAGGGCAGCTCAGAGCAGAGTGTCCTGGGACGCCCACAGCCCTGCCTATGGGCTTTGACAACCGGGAGAGAGCTGTGTCAAGTCCGAGAAATTATCACTTTCCACTCTGGGGGCACCTCCCCGGCCCCTCCGGAGGTTCTGACTGGTCTGGTGGCCCGGCCCCGGGGGCCTGCTTTCCGCCCCATTCGCCTGGAACGCCCTGCCCTGAGGACAAGGGTCCCTCTTGCTGGCATCCAGTCTGAAGCTCAGGCAGGAGAGGCATTTGTGGGCACTTGAGACCCTCGTCCAGGTTTCACAGGGCCCCAGGGCCTTAGCCACTGGTGAGGGTTAGGCTGAGGGATAGGCTAAGTTTTAGTGTTAGGGTTAGTCTTTGACAACGGGGATAGAGCTGTGCCAAGTCCGAGAAAATCACTTTGCGCTCCTGGGGCTCCTTCACCGGGCCCCAGGGCCTTCCCCACTGGACCACCTCCAGCTTTTGACACGGGCCCCAACCCACTCTTCCCTTGACCGCTTCCCACCCGTCAGTTAAGCGGCCGGCCAAGCCGTAGGGCCCCCTCTTTAGGTCCCTGCCGCCGGCAGACCCGCTTGCTGGTCACCCGTGTCCCTGCCCGAGACCCTCTCTCCTGCTTACCTCACCACTTCAGGCTGTTCACCTGGCCCCGCCCCGGTGATCCCGTGACCGCCTCCAGCTGCTCACCTGGCCCCGCCCCCTCCTTGACTTGACAGGGCTCAGCTGTGGGCCTGGGCCCACCTCCTGGTTCCGGAAACCACGCCCCTGGTCCATTCGACCAATGAGCGAGCAGCGCCAGCCAATCTGCCCTACTCCCAAACACAGAGGAATGGCCCCCACCACTGGGATGTAAAGGCGCATAGCCCTCTGCTCACAGGGTGCCTCCCAGGTCCCCAAGCGTGGGCAGACCAGCCAGCCCTCCCTTCAGGACACCCAGGGGCCTCCATGAGCCTCGGGGCCGGCCCTCTAACCCCCCCGCCCCGGCCCCCATCCCTCCCACCAAAGGGCAGCTCAGAGCAGAGTGTCCTGGGACGCCCACAGACCTGCCTATGGGCTTTGACAACCGGGAGAGAGCTGTGTCAAGTCCGAGAAATTATCACTTTCCACTCTGGGGGCACCTCCCCGGCCCCTCCGGAGGTTCTGACTGGTCTGGTGGCCCGGCGAATGGGGCCTGCTTTCCGCCCCATTCGCCTGGAACGCCCTGCCCTGTGGACAAGTGTCCCTCTTGCTGGCATCCAGTCTGAAGCTCATGCAGGAGAGGCTTTTGTGGGCACTTGAGACCCTCGTCCAGGTTTCACAGGGCCCCAGGGCCTTAGCCACTGGTGAGGGTTAGGTTGAGGGATAGGCTAAGTTTTAGTGTTAGGGGTAGTCTTTGACAACGGGGATAGAGCTGTGTCAAGTCCGAGAAAATCACTTTGCGCTCCTGGGGCTCCTTCACCGGGCCCCAGGGCCTTCCCCACTGGAACACCTCCAGCTTTTGACACGGGCCCCAACCCACTCTTCCCTTGACGGCTTCCCGCTGGTCAGCTAAGCGGCCGGCCAAGCCGCAGGGCCCCCTCTTTAGGTCCCTGCCGCCGGCAGACCCGCCTGCTGGTCACCCGTGTCCCCGCCCGTGACCCTCTCTCCTGCTTACCTCACCACTTCAGGCTGTTCACCTGGCCCCGCCCCCGTGATCCCGTGACCGCCTCCAGCTGCTCACCTGGCCCCGCCCCCTCCTTGACTTGACAGGGCTCAGCTGTGGGCCTGGGCCCGCCTCCTGGTTCCGGAAACCACGCCCCTGGTCCATTCAACCAATGAGCGAGCAGCGCCAGCCAATCTGCCCTGCTCCCAAACACAGAGGAATAGCCCCCACCACTGGGATGTAAAGGCACATAGCCCTCTGCTCACAGGGTGCCTCCCAGGTCCCCAAGCGTGGGCAGACCAGCCAGCCCTCCCTTCAGGACACCCAGAGGCCTCCTTATGCCTCGGGGCGGGCCCTCTAACCCCCCCGCCCCGGCCCCCATCGCTCCCACCAAAGGGCAGCTCAGAGCAGAGTGTCCTGGGACGCCCACAGACCTGCCTATGGGCTTTGACAACCGGGAGAGAGCTGTGTCAAGTCCGAGAAATTATCACTTTCCACTCTGGGGGCACCTCCCCGGCCCCTCCGGAGGTTCTGACTGGTCTGGTGGCCCGGCCCCGGGGGCCTGCTTTCCGCCCCATTCGCCTGGAACGCCCTGCCCTGAGGACAAGGGTCCCTCGTGCTGGCATCCAGTCTGAAGCTCAGGCAGGAGAGGCTTTTGTGGGCACTTGAGACCCTCGTCCAGGTTTCACAGGGCCCCAGGGCCTTAGCCACTGTTGAGGGTTAGGTTGAGGGATAGGCTAAGTTTTAGTGTTAGGGGTAGTCTTTGACAACGGGGATAGAGCTGTGTCAAGTCCGAGAAAATCACTTTGCGCTCCTGGGGCTCCTTCACCGGGCCCCAGGGCCTTCCCCACTGGACCACCTCCAGCTTTTGACACGGGCCCCAACCCACTCTTCCCTTGACGGCTTCCCGCCGGTCAGCTAAGCGGCCGGCCAAGCCGCAGGGCCCCCTCTTTAGGTCCCTGCCGCCGGCAGACCCGCCTGCTGGTCACCCATGTCCCCGCCCGCGACCCTCTTTCCTGCTTACCTCACAACTTCAGGCTGTTCACCTGGCCCCGAACCCGTGATCCCGTGACCGCCTCCAGCTGCTCACCTGGCCCCGCCCCCTCCTTGACTTTACCTGGCTCAGCTGTGGGCCTGGGCCCGCCTCCTGGTTCCGGAAACCACGCCCCTGGTCCATTCGACCAATGAGCGAGCAGCGCCAGCCAATCTGCCCTGCTCCCAAACACAGAGGAATAGCCCCCACCACTGGGATGTAAAGACACATAGCCCTCTGCTCACAGGGTGCCTCCCAGGTCCCCAAGCCTGGGCAGACCAGCCAGCCCTCCCTTCAGGACACCCAGGGGCCTCCTTGAGCCTCGGGGCCGACCCTCTAACCCCCCCGCCCCGGCCCCCATCGCTCCCACCAAAGGGCAGCTCAGAGCAGAGTGTCCTGGGACGCACACAGCCCTGCCTATGGGCTTTGACAACCGGGAGAGAGCTGTGTCAAGTCCGAGAAATTATCACTTTCCACTCTGGGGGCACCTCCCCGGCCCCTCCGGAGGTTCTGACTGGTCTGGTGGCAAGGCCCCGGGGGCCTGCTTTCCGCCCCATTCGCCTGGAACGCCCTGCCCTGAGGACAAGGGTCCCTCTTGCTGGCATCCAGTCT
Source organism: Pipistrellus hanaki (assembly GCF_964339955.1). Taxonomy (NCBI): domain Eukaryota; kingdom Metazoa; phylum Chordata; class Mammalia; order Chiroptera; family Vespertilionidae; genus Pipistrellus; species Pipistrellus hanaki. The sequence goes on along the minus strand of NW_028182272.1, from coordinate 185,263 downwards.
GAAGGTCAGGCAGGAGAGGCTTTTGTGGGCACTTGAGACCCTCGTCCAGGTTTCACAGGGCCCCAGGGCCTTAGCCACTGGTGAGGGTTAGGTTGAGGGATAGGCTAAGTTTTAGTGTTAGGGTTAGTCTTTGACAATGGGGATAGAGCTGTGTCAAGTCCGAGAAAATCACTTTGCGCTCCTGGGGCACCTTCACTGGGCCCCAGGGCCTTCCCCACTGGACCACCTCCAGCTTTTGACACGGGCCCCAACCCACTCTTCCCTTGACGGCTTCCTGCCGGTCAGCTAAGCGGCCGGCCAAGCCGCAGGGCCCCCTCTTTAGGTCCCTGCCGCCGGCAGACCCGCCTGCTGGTCACCCGTGTCCCCGCCCGTGACCCTCTCTCCTGCTTACCTCACCACTTCAGGCTGTTCACCTGGCCCCGCCCCCGTGATCCCGTGACCGCCTCCAGCTGCTCACCTGGCCCCGCCCCCTCCTTGACTTGACAGGGCTCAGCTGTGGGCCTGGGCCCGCCTCCTGGTTCCGGAAACCACGCCCCTGGTCCATTCAACCAATGAGCGAGCAGCGCCAGCCAATCTGCCCTGCTCCCAAACACAGAGGAATAGCCCCCACCACTGGGATGTAAAGGCACATAGCCCTCTGCTCACAGGGTGCCTCCCAGGTCCCCAAGCGTGGGCAGACCAGCCAGCCCTCCCTTCAGGACACCCAGAGGCCTCCTTATGCCTCGGGGCGGGCCCTCTAACCCCCCCGCCCCGGCCCCCATCGCTCCCACCAAAGGGCAGCTCAGAGCAGAGTGTCCTGGGACGCCCACAGACCTGCCTATGGGCTTTGACAACCGGGAGAGAGCTGTGTCAAGTCCGAGAAATTATCACTTTCCACTCTGGGGGCACCTCCCCGGCCCCTCCGGAGGTTCTGACTGGTCTGGTGGCCCGGCCCCGGGGGCCTGCTTTCCGCCCCATTCGCCTGGAACGCCCTGCCCTGAGGACAAGGGTCCCTCGTGCTGGCATCCAGTCTGAAGCTCAGGCAGGAGAGGCTTTTGTGGGCACTTGAGACCCTCGTCCAGGTTTCACAGGGCCCCAGGGCCTTAGCCACTGTTGAGGGTTAGGTTGAGGGATAGGCTAAGTTTTAGTGTTAGGGGTAGTCTTTGACAACGGGGATAGAGCTGTGTCAAGTCCGAGAAAATCACTTTGCGCTCCTGGGGCTCCTTCACCGGGCCCCAGGGCCTTCCCCACTGGACCACCTCCAGCTTTTGACACGGGCCCCAACCCACTCTTCCCTTGACGGCTTCCCGCCGGTCAGCTAAGCGGCCGGCCAAGCCGCAGGGCCCCCTCTTTAGGTCCCTGCCGCCGGCAGACCCGCCTGCTGGTCACCCATGTCCCCGCCCGCGACCCTCTCTCCTGCTTACCTCACAACTTCAGGCTGTTCACCTGACCCCGCCCCTGTGATCCCGTGACCGCCGCCAGCTGCTCACCTGGCCCCGCCCCCTCCTTGACTTTACCTGGCTCAGCTGTGTGCCTGGGCCCGCCTCCTGGTTCCGGAAACCACGCCCCTGGTCCATTCGACCAATGAGCGAGCAGCGCCAGCCAATCTGCCCTGCTCCCAAACACAGAGGAATAGCCCCCACCACTGGGATGTAAAGACACATAGCCCTCTGCTCACAGGGTGCCTCCCAGGTCCCCAAGCCTGGGCAGACCAGCCAGCCCTCCCTTCAGGACACCCAGGGGCCTCCTTGAGCCTCGGGGCCGACCCTCTAACCCCCCCGCCCCGGCCCCCATCGCTCCCACCAAAGGGCAGCTCAGAGCAGAGTGTCCTGGGACGCACACAGCCCTGCCTATGGGCTTTGACAACCGGGAGAGAGCTGTGTCAAGTCCGAGAAATTATCACTTTCCACTCTGGGGGCACCTCCCCGGCCCCTCCGGAGGTTCTGACTGGTCTGGTGGCAAGGCCCCGGGGGCCTGCTTTCCGCCCCATTCGCCTGGAACGCCCTGCCCTGAGGACAAGGGTCCCTCTTGCTGGCATCCAGTCTGAAGGTCAGGCAGGAGAGGCTTTTGTGGGCACTTGAGACCCTCGTCCAGGTTTCACAGGGCCCCAGGGCCTTAGCCACTGGTGAGGGTTAGGTTGAGGGATAGGCTAAGTTTTAGTGTTAGGGTTAGTCTTTGACAATGGGGATAGAGCTGTGTCAAGTCCGAGAAAATCACTTTGCGCTCCTGGGGCACCTTCACTGGGCCCCAGGGCCTTCCCACTGGACCACCTCCAGCTTTTGACACGGGCCCCAACCCACTCTTCCCTTGACGGCTTCCTGCCGGTCAGCTAAGCGGCCGGCCAAGCCGCAGGGCCCCCTCTTTAGGTCCCTGTCGCCGGCAGACCCGCCTGCTGGTCACCCGTGTCCCTGCCCGCGACCCTCCCTCCTGCTTACCTCACCACTTCAGGCTGTTCACCTGGCCCCGCACCGGTGATCCCGTGACCGCCTCCAGCTGCTCACTTGGCCCCGCCCCCTCCTTGACTTGACAGGGCTCAGCTGTGGGCCTGGGCCCGCCTCCTGGTTCCGGAAACCACGCCCCTGGTCCATTCGACCAATGAGCGAGCAGCGCCAGCCAGTCTGCCCTGCTCCCAAACACAGAGGAATACCCCCACCACTGGGATGTAAAGGCACATAGCCCTCTGCTCACAGGGTGCCTCCCAGGTCCCCAAGCGTGGGCAGACCAGCCAGCCCTCCCTTCAGGACACCCAGGGGCCTCCATGAGCCTCGGGGCCGGCCCTCTAACCCCCCCGCCCCGGCCCCCATCGCTCCCACCAAAGGGCAGCTCAGAGCAGAGTGTCCTGGGACGCCCACAGACCTGCATATGGGCTTTGACAACCGGGAGAGAGCTGTGTCAAGTCCGAGAAATTATCACTTTCCACTCTGGGGGCACCTCCCCGGCCCCTCCGGAGGTTCTGACTGGTCTGGTGGCAAGGCCCCGGGGGCCTGCTTTCCGCCCCATTCGCCTGGAACGCCCTGCCCTGAGGACAAGGGTCCCTCGTGCTGGCATCCAGTCTGAAGTTCAGGCAGGAGAGGCTTTTGTGGGCACTTGAGACCCTCGTCCAGGTTTCACAGGGCCCCAGGGCCTTAGCCACTGGTGAGGGTTAGGTTGAGGGATAGGCTAAGTTTTAGTGTTAGGGTTAGTATTGACAACGGGGATAGAGCTGTGTCAAGTCCGAGAAAATCACTTTGCGCTCCTGGGGCTCCTTCACCGGGCCCCAGGGCCTTCCCCACTGGACCACCTCCAGCTTTTGACACGGGCCCCAACCCACTCTTCCCTTGACGGCTTCCCGCTGGTCAGCTAAGCGGCCGGCCAAGCCGCAGGGCCCCCTCTTTAGGTCCCTGCCGCCGGCAGAACCGCCTGCTGGTCACCGGTGTCCCTGCCCGCGACCCTCTCTCCTGCTTACCTCAAGACTTCAGGCTGTTCACCTGGCCCCGCCCCCGTGATCCCGTGACCGCCTCCAGCTGCTCACCTGGCCCCGCCCCCTCCTTGACTTGACCGGGCTCAGCTGCGGGCCTGGGCCCGCCTCCTGGTTCCGGAAACCACGCCCCTGGTCCATTCGACCAATGAGCGAGCAGCGCCAGCCAGTCTGCCCTGCTCCCAAACACAGAGGAATAGCCCCCACCACTGGGATGTAAAGGCACATAGCCCTCTGCTCACAGGGTGCCTCCCAGGTCCCCAAGCGTGGGCAGACCAGCCAGCCCTCCCTTCAGGACACCCAGGGGCCTCCATGAGCCTCGGGGCCGGCCCTCTAACCCCCCCGCCCCGGCCCCCATCGCTCCCACCAAAGGGCAGCTCAGAGCAGAGTGTCCTGGGACGCCCACAGACCTGCATATGGGCTTTGACAACCGGGAGAGAGCTGTGTCAAGTCCGAGAAATTATCACTTTCCACTCTGGGGGCACCTCCCCGGCCCCTCCGGAGGTTCTGACTGGTCTGGTGGCAAGGCCCCGGGGGCCTGCTTTCCGCCCCATTCGCCTGGAACGCCCTGCCCTGAGGACAAGGGTCCCTCGTGCTGGCATCCAGTCTGAAGTTCAGGCAGGAGAGGCTTTTGTGGGCACTTGAGACCCTCGTCCAGGTTTCACAGGGCCCCAGGGCCTTAGCCACTGGTGAGGGTTAGGTTGAGGGATAGGCTAAGTTTTAGGGTTAGGGTTAGTCTTTGACAACGGGGATAGAGCTGTGTCAAGTCCGAGAAAATCACTTTGCGCTCCTGGGGCTCCTTCACTGGGCCCCAGGGCCTTCCCCACTGGACCACCTCCAGCTTTTGACACGGGCCCCACTCTTCCCTTGACGGCTTCCCGCCGGTCAGCTAAGCGGCCGGCCAAGCCGCAGGGCCCCCTCTTTAGGTCCCTGCCGCCGGCAGACCCGCCTGCTGGTCACCGGTGTCCCTGCCCGCAACCCTCTCTCCTGCTTACCTCACCACTTCAGGCTGTTCACCTGGCCCCGCCCCCGTGATCCCGTGACCGACTCCAGCTGCTCACCTGGCCCCGCCCCCTCCTTGACTTTACCTGGCTCAGCTGCGGGCCTGGGCCCGCCTCCTGGTTCCGGAAACCACGCCCCTGGTCCATTCGACCAATGAGCGAGCAGCGCCAGCCAGTCTGCCCTGCTCCCAAACACAGAGGAATAGCCCCCACCACTGGGATGTAAAGGCACATAGCCCTCTGCTCACAGGGTGCCTCCCAGGTCCCCAAGTGTGGGCAGACCAGCCAGCCCTCCCTTCAGGACACCCAGGGGCCTCCATGAGCCTCGGGGCCGGCCCTCTAACCCCCCCGCCCCGGCCCCCATCGCTCCCACCAAAGGGCAGCTCAGAGCAGAGTGTCCTGGGACGCCCACAGCCCTGCCTATGGGCTTTGACAACCGGGAGAGAGCTGTGTCAAGTCCGAGAAATTATCACTTTCCACTCTGGGGGCACCTCCCCGGCCCCTCCGGAGGTTCTGACTGGTCTGGTGGCCCGGCCCCGGGGGCCTGCTTTCCGCCCCATTCGCCTGGAACGCCCTGCCCTGAGGACAAGGGTCCCTCTTGCTGGCATCCAGTCTGAAGCTCAGGCAGGAGAGGCATTTGTGGGCACTTGAGACCCTCGTCCAGGTTTCACAGGGCCCCAGGGCCTTAGCCACTGGTGAGGGTTAGGCTGAGGGATAGGCTAAGTTTTAGTGTTAGGGTTAGTCTTTGACAACGGGGATAGAGCTGTGCCAAGTCCGAGAAAATCACTTTGCGCTCCTGGGGCTCCTTCACCGGGCCCCAGGGCCTTCCCCACTGGACCACCTCCAGCTTTTGACACGGGCCCCAACCCACTCTTCCCTTGACCGCTTCCCACCCGTCAGTTAAGCGGCCGGCCAAGCCGTAGGGCCCCCTCTTTAGGTCCCTGCCGCCGGCAGACCCGCTTGCTGGTCACCCGTGTCCCTGCCCGAGACCCTCTCTCCTGCTTACCTCACCACTTCAGGCTGTTCACCTGGCCCCGCCCCGGTGATCCCGTGACCGCCTCCAGCTGCTCACCTGGCCCCGCCCCCTCCTTGACTTGACAGGGCTCAGCTGTGGGCCTGGGCCCACCTCCTGGTTCCGGAAACCACGCCCCTGGTCCATTCGACCAATGAGCGAGCAGCGCCAGCCAATCTGCCCTACTCCCAAACACAGAGGAATGGCCCCCACCACTGGGATGTAAAGGCGCATAGCCCTCTGCTCACAGGGTGCCTCCCAGGTCCCCAAGCGTGGGCAGACCAGCCAGCCCTCCCTTCAGGACACCCAGGGGCCTCCATGAGCCTCGGGGCCGGCCCTCTAACCCCCCCGCCCCGGCCCCCATCGCTCCCACCAAAGGGCAGCTCAGAGCAGAGTGTCCTTGGACGCCCACAGACCTGCCTATGGGCTTTGACAACCGGGAGAGAGCTGTGTCAAGTCCGAGAAATTATCACTTTCCACTCTGGGGGCACCTCCCCGGCCCCTCCGGAGGTTCTGACTGGTCTGGTGGCCCGGCGAATGGGGCCTGCTTTCCGCCCCATTCGCCTGGAACGCCCTGCCCTGTGGACAAGTGTCCCTCTTGCTGGCATCCAGTCTGAAGCTCATGCAGGAGAGGCTTTTGTGGGCACTTGAGACCCTCGTCCAGGTTTCACAGGGCCCCAGGGCCTTAGCCACTGGTGAGGGTTAGGTTGAGGGATAGGCTAAGTTTTAGTGTTAGGGGTAGTCTTTGACAACGGGGATAGAGCTGTGTCAAGTCCGAGAAAATCACTTTGCGCTCCTGGGGCTCCTTCACCGGGCCCCAGGGCCTTCCCCACTGGAACACCTCCAGCTTTTGACACGGGCCCCAACCCACTCTTCCCTTGACGGCTTCCCGCTGGTCAGCTAAGCGGCCGGCCAAGCCGCAGGGCCCCCTCTTTAGGTCCCTGCCGCCGGCAGACCCGCCTGCTGGTCACCCGTGTCCCCGCCCGTGACCCTCTCTCCTGCTTACCTCACCACTTCAGGCTGTTCACCTGGCCCCGCCCCCGTGATCCCGTGACCGCCTCCAGCTGCTCACCTGGCCCCGCCCCCTCCTTGACTTGACAGGGCTCAGCTGCGGGCCTGGGCCCGCCTCCTGGTTCCGGAAACCACGCCCCTGCTCCATTCGACCAATGAGCGAGCAGCGCCAGCCAGTCTGCCCTGCTCCCAAACACAGAGGAATAGCCCCCACCACTGGGATGTAAAGGCACATAGCCCTCTGCTCACAGGGTGCCTCCCAGGTCCCCAAGCGTGGGCAGACCAGCCAGCCCTCCCTTCAGGACACCCAGGGGCCTCCATGAGCCTCGGGGCCGGCCCTCTAACCCCCCCGCCCCGGCCCCCATCGCTCCCACCAAAGGGCAGCTCAGAGCAGAGTGTCCTGGGACGCCCACAGACCTGCATATGGGCTTTGACAACCGGGAGAGAGCTGTGTCAAGTCCGAGAAATTATCACTTTCCACTCTGGGGGCACCTCCCCGGCCCCTCCGGAGGTTCTGACTGGTCTGGTGGCAAGGCCCCGGGGGCCTGCTTTCCGCCCCATTCGCCTGGAACGCCCTGCCCTGAGGACAAGGGTCCCTCGTGCTGGCATCCAGTCTGAAGTTCAGGCAGGAGAGGCTTTTGTGGGCACTTGAGACCCTCGTCCAGGTTTCACAGGGCCCCAGGGCCTTAGCCACTGGTGAGGGTTAGGTTGAGGGATAGGCTAAGTTTTAGGGTTAGGGTTAGTCTTTGACAACGGGGATAGAGCTGTGTCAAGTCCGAGAAAATCACTTTGCGCTCCTGGGGCTCCTTCACTGGGCCCCAGGGCCTTCCCCACTGGACCACCTCCAGCTTTTGACACGGGCCCCACTCTTCCCTTGACGGCTTCCCGCCGGTCAGCTAAGCGGCCGGCCAAGCCGCAGGGCCCCCTCTTTAGGTCCCTGCCGCCGGCAGACCCGCCTGCTGGTCACCGGTGTCCCTGCCCGCAACCCTCTCTCCTGCTTACCTCACCACTTCAGGCTGTTCACCTGGCCCCGCCCCCGTGATCCCGTGACCGACTCCAGCTGCTCACCTGGCCCCGCCCCCTCCTTGACTTTACCTGGCTCAGCTACGGGCCTGGGCCCGCCTCCTGGTTCCGGAAACCACGCCCCTGGTCCATTCGACCAATGAGCGAGCAGCGCCAGCCAGTCTGCCCTGCTCCCAAACACAGAGGAATAGCCCCCACCACTGGGTTGTAAAGGCACATAGCCCTCTGCTCACAGGGTGCCTCCCAGGTCCCCAAGTGTGGGCAGACCAGCCAGCCCTCCCTTCAGGACACCCAGGGGCCTCCATGAGCCTCGGGGCCGGCCCTCTAACCCCCCCGCCCCGGCCCCCATCGCTCCCACCAAAGGGCAGCTCAGAGCAGAGTGTCCTGGGACGCCCACAGCCCTGCCTATGGGCTTTGACAACCGGGAGAGAGCTGTGTCAAGTCCGAGAAATTATCACTTTCCACTCTGGGGGCACCTCCCCGGCCCCTCCGGAGGTTCTGACTGGTCTGGTGGCCCGGCCCCGGGGGCCTGCTTTCCGCCCCATTCGCCTGGAACGCCCTGCCCTGAGGACAAGGGTCCCTCTTGCTGGCATCCAGTCTGAAGCTCAGGCAGGAGAGGCATTTGTGGGCACTTGAGACCCTCGTCCAGGTTTCACAGGGCCCCAGGGCCTTAGCCACTGGTGAGGGTTAGGCTGAGGGATAGGCTAAGTTTTAGTGTTAGGGTTAGTCTTTGACAACGGGGATAGAGCTGTGCCAAGTCCGAGAAAATCACTTTGCGCTCCTGGGGCTCCTTCACCGGGCCCCAGGGCCTTCCCCACTGGACCACCTCCAGCTTTTGACACGGGCCCCAACCCACTCTTCCCTTGACCGCTTCCCACCCGTCAGTTAAGCGGCCGGCCAAGCCGTAGGGCCCCCTCTTTAGGTCCCTGCCGCCGGCAGACCCGCTTGCTGGTCACCCGTGTCCCTGCCCGAGACCCTCTCTCCTGCTTACCTCACCACTTCAGGCTGTTCACCTGGCCCCGCCCCGGTGATCCCGTGACCGCCTCCAGCTGCTCACCTGGCCCCGCCCCCTCCTTGACTTGACAGGGCTCAGCTGTGGGCCTGGGCCCACCTCCTGGTTCCGGAAACCACGCCCCTGGTCCATTCGACCAATGAGCGAGCAGCGCCAGCCAATCTGCCCTACTCCCAAACACAGAGGAATGGCCCCCACCACTGGGATGTAAAGGCGCATAGCCCTCTGCTCACAGGGTGCCTCCCAGGTCCCCAAGCGTGGGCAGACCAGCCAGCCCTCCCTTCAGGACACCCAGGGGCCTCCATGAGCCTCGGGGCCGGCCCTCTAACCCCCCCGCCCCGGCCCCCATCCCTCCCACCAAAGGGCAGCTCAGAGCAGAGTGTCCTGGGACGCCCACAGACCTGCCTATGGGCTTTGACAACCGGGAGAGAGCTGTGTCAAGTCCGAGAAATTATCACTTTCCACTCTGGGGGCACCTCCCCGGCCCCTCCGGAGGTTCTGACTGGTCTGGTGGCCCGGCGAATGGGGCCTGCTTTCCGCCCCATTCGCCTGGAACGCCCTGCCCTGTGGACAAGTGTCCCTCTTGCTGGCATCCAGTCTGAAGCTCATGCAGGAGAGGCTTTTGTGGGCACTTGAGACCCTCGTCCAGGTTTCACAGGGCCCCAGGGCCTTAGCCACTGGTGAGGGTTAGGTTGAGGGATAGGCTAAGTTTTAGTGTTAGGGGTAGTCTTTGACAACGGGGATAGAGCTGTGTCAAGTCCGAGAAAATCACTTTGCGCTCCTGGGGCTCCTTCACCGGGCCCCAGGGCCTTCCCCACTGGAACACCTCCAGCTTTTGACACGGGCCCCAACCCACTCTTCCCTTGACGGCTTCCCGCTGGTCAGCTAAGCGGCCGGCCAAGCCGCAGGGCCCCCTCTTTAGGTCCCTGCCGCCGGCAGACCCGCCTGCTGGTCACCCGTGTCCCCGCCCGTGACCCTCTCTCCTGCTTACCTCACCACTTCAGGCTGTTCACCTGGCCCCGCCCCCGTGATCCCGTGACCGCCTCCAGCTGCTCACCTGGCCCCGCCCCCTCCTTGACTTGACAGGGCTCAGCTGTGGGCCTGGGCCCGCCTCCTGGTTCCGGAAACCACGCCCCTGGTCCATTCAACCAATGAGCGAGCAGCGCCAGCCAATCTGCCCTGCTCCCAAACACAGAGGAATAGCCCCCACCACTGGGATGTAAAGGCACATAGCCCTCTGCTCACAGGGTGCCTCCCAGGTCCCCAAGCGTGGGCAGACCAGCCAGCCCTCCCTTCAGGACACCCAGAGGCCTCCTTATGCCTCGGGGCGGGCCCTCTAACCCCCCCGCCCCGGCCCCCATCGCTCCCACCAAAGGGCAGCTCAGAGCAGAGTGTCCTGGGACGCCCACAGACCTGCCTATGGGCTTTGACAACCGGGAGAGAGCTGTGTCAAGTCCGAGAAATTATCACTTTCCACTCTGGGGGCACCTCCCCGGCCCCTCCGGAGGTTCTGACTGGTCTGGTGGCAAGGCCCCGGGGGCCTGCTTTCCGCCCCATTCGCCTGGAACGCCCTGCCCTGAGGACAAGGGTCCCTCTTGCTGGCATCCAGTCTGAAGGTCAGGCAGGAGAGGCTTTTGTGGGCACTTGAGACCCTCGTCCAGGTTTCACAGGGCCCCAGGGCCTTAGCCACTGGTGAGGGTTAGGTTGAGGGATAGGCTAAGTTTTAGTGTTAGGGTTAGTCTTTGACAATGGGGATAGAGCTGTGTCAAGTCCGAGAAAATCACTTTGCGCTCCTGGGGCACCTTCACTGGGCCCCAGGGCCTTCCCACTGGACCACCTCCAGCTTTTGACACGGGCCCCAACCCACTCTTCCCTTGACGGCTTCCTGCCGGTCAGCTAAGCGGCCGGCCAAGCCGCAGGGCCCCCTCTTTAGGTCCCTGTCGCCGGCAGACCCGCCTGCTGGTCACCCGTGTCCCTGCCCGCGACCCTCCCTCCTGCTTACCTCACCACTTCAGGCTGTTCACCTGGCCCCGCACCGGTGATCCCGTGACCGCCTCCAGCTGCTCACTTGGCCCCGCCCCCTCCTTGACTTGACAGGGCTCAGCTGTGGGCCTGGGCCCGCCTCCTGGTTCCGGAAACCACGCCCCTGGTCCATTCGACCAATGAGCGAGCAGCGCCAGCCAGTCTGCCCTGCTCCCAAACACAGAGGAATACCCCCACCACTGGGATGTAAAGGCACATAGCCCTCTGCTCACAGGGTGCCTCCCAGGTCCCCAAGCGTGGGCAGACCAGCCAGCCCTCCCTTCAGGACACCAAGGGGCCTCCATGAGCCTCGGGGCCGGCCCTCTAACCCCCCCGCCCCGGCCCCCATCGCTCCCACCAAAGGGCAGCTCAGAGCAGAGTGTCCTGGGACGCCCACAGACCTGCATATGGGCTTTGACAACCGGGAGAGAGCTGTGTCAAGTCCGAGAAATTATCACTTTCCACTCTGGGGGCACCTCCCCGGCCCCTCCGGAGGTTCTGACTGGTCTGGTGGCAAGGCCCCGGGGGCCTGCTTTCCGCCCCATTCGCCTGGAACGCCCTGCCCTGAGGACAAGGGTCCCTCGTGCTGGCATCCAGTCTGAAGTTCAGGCAGGAGAGGCTTTTGTGGGCACTTGAGACCCTCGTCCAGGTTTCACAGGGCCCCAGGGCCTTAGCCACTGGTGAGGGTTAGGTTGAGGGATAGGCTAAGTTTTAGTGTTAGGGTTAGTATTGACAACGGGGATAGAGCTGTGTCAAGTCCGAGAAAATCACTTTGCGCTCCTGGGGCTCCTTCACCGGGCCCCAGGGCCTTCCCCACTGGACCACCTCCAGCTTTTGACACGGGCCCCAACCCACTCTTCCCTTGACGGCTTCCCGCTGGTCAGCTAAGCGGCCGGCCAAGCCGCAGGGCCCCCTCTTTAGGTCCCTGCCGCCGGCAGAACCGCCTGCTGGTCACCGGTGTCCCTGCCCGCGACCCTCTCTCCTGCTTACCTCAAGACTTCAGGCTGTTCACCTGGCCCCGCCCCCGTGATCCCGTGACCGCCTCCAGCTGCTCACCTGGCCCCGCCCCCTCCTTGACTTGACCGGGCTCAGCTGCGGGCCTGGGCCCGCCTCCTGGTTCCGGAAACCACGCCCCTGGTCCATTCGACCAATGAGCGAGCAGCGCCAGCCAGTCTGCCCTGCTCCCAAACACAGAGGAATAGCCCCCACCACTGGGATGTAAAGGCACATAGCCCTCTGCTCACAGGGTGCCTCCCAGGTCCCCAAGCGTGGGCAGACCAGCCAGCCCTCCCTTCAGGACACCCAGGGGCCTCCATGAGCCTCGGGGCCGGCCCTCTAACCCCCCCGCCCCGGCCCCCATCGCTCCCACCAAAGGGCAGCTCAGAGCAGAGTGTCCTGGGACGCCCACAGACCTGCATATGGGCTTTGACAACCGGGAGAGAGCTGTGTCAAGTCCGAGAAATTATCACTTTCCACTCTGGGGGCACCTCCCCGGCCCCTCCGGAGGTTCTGACTGGTCTGGTGGCAAGGCCCCGGGGGCCTGCTTTCCGCCCCATTCGCCTGGAACGCCCTGCCCTGAGGACAAGGGTCCCTCGTGCTGGCATCCAGTCTGAAGTTCAGGCAGGAGAGGCTTTTGTGGGCACTTGAGACCCTCGTCCAGGTTTCACAGGGCCCCAGGGCCTTAGCCACTGGTGAGGGTTAGGTTGAGGGATAGGCTAAGTTTTAGGGTTAGGGTTAGTCTTTGACAACGGGGATAGAGCTGTGTCAAGTCCGAGAAAATCACTTTGCGCTCCTGGGGCTCCTTCACTGGGCCCCAGGGCCTTCCCCACTGGACCACCTCCAGCTTTTGACACGGGCCCCACTCTTCCCTTGACGGCTTCCCGCCGGTCAGCTAAGCGGCCGGCCAAGCCGCAGGGCCCCCTCTTTAGGTCCCTGCCGCCGGCAGACCCGCCTGCTGGTCACCGGTGTCCCTGCCCGCAACCCTCTCTCCTGCTTACCTCACCACTTCAGGCTGTTCACCTGGCCCCGCCCCCGTGATCCCGTGACCGACTCCAGCTGCTCACCTGGCCCCGCCCCCTCCTTGACTTTACCTGGCTCAGCTGCGGGCCTGGGCCCGCCTCCTGGTTCCGGAAACCACGCCCCTGGTCCATTCGACCAATGAGCGAGCAGCGCCAGCCAGTCTGCCCTGCTCCCAAACACAGAGGAATAGCCCCCACCACTGGGATGTAAAGGCACATAGCCCTCTGCTCACAGGGTGCCTCCCAGGTCCCCAAGTGTGGGCAGACCAGCCAGCCCTCCCTTCAGGACACCCAGGGGCCTCCATGAGCCTCGGGGCCGGCCCTCTAACCCCCCCGCCCCGGCCCCCATCGCTCCCACCAAAGGGCAGCTCAGAGCAGAGTGTCCTGGGACGCCCACAGCCCTGCCTATGGGCTTTGACAACCGGGAGAGAGCTGTGTCAAGTCCGAGAAATTATCACTTTCCACTCTGGGGGCACCTCCCCGGCCCCTCCGGAGGTTCTGACTGGTCTGGTGGCCCGGCCCCGGGGGCCTGCTTTCCGCCCCATTCGCCTGGAACGCCCTGCCCTGAGGACAAGGGTCCCTCTTGCTGGCATCCAGTCTGAAGCTCAGGCAGGAGAGGCATTTGTGGGCACTTGAGACCCTCGTCCAGGTTTCACAGGGCCCCAGGGCCTTAGCCACTGGTGAGGGTTAGGCTGAGGGATAGGCTAAGTTTTAGTGTTAGGGTTAGTCTTTGACAACGGGGATAGAGCTGTGCCAAGTCCGAGAAAATCACTTTGCGCTCCTGGGGCTCCTTCACCGGGCCCCAGGGCCTTCCCCACTGGACCACCTCCAGCTTTTGACACGGGCCCCAACCCACTCTTCCCTTGACCGCTTCCCACCCGTCAGTTAAGCGGCCGGCCAAGCCGTAGGGCCCCCTCTTTAGGTCCCTGCCGCCGGCAGACCCGCTTGCTGGTCACCCGTGTCCCTGCCCGAGACCCTCTCTCCTGCTTACCTCACCACTTCAGGCTGTTCACCTGGCCCCGCCCCGGTGATCCCGTGACCGCCTCCAGCTGCTCACCTGGCCCCGCCCCCTCCTTGACTTGACAGGGCTCAGCTGTGGGCCTGGGCCCACCTCCTGGTTCCGGAAACCACGCCCCTGGTCCATTCGACCAATGAGCGAGCAGCGCCAGCCAATCTGCCCTACTCCCAAACACAGAGGAATGGCCCCCACCACTGGGATGTAAAGGCGCATAGCCCTCTGCTCACAGGGTGCCTCCCAGGTCCCCAAGCGTGGGCAGACCAGCCAGCCCTCCCTTCAGGACACCCAGGGGCCTCCATGAGCCTCGGGGCCGGCCCTCTAACCCCCCCGCCCCGGCCCCCATCCCTCCCACCAAAGGGCAGCTCAGAGCAGAGTGTCCTTGGACGCCCACAGACCTGCCTATGGGCTTTGACAACCGGGAGAGAGCTGTGTCAAGTCCGAGAAATTATCACTTTCCACTCTGGGGGCACCTCCCCGGCCCCTCCGGAGGTTCTGACTGGTCTGGTGGCCCGGCGAATGGGGCCTGCTTTCCGCCCCATTCGCCTGGAACGCCCTGCCCTGTGGACAAGTGTCCCTCTTGCTGGCATCCAGTCTGAAGCTCATGCAGGAGAGGCTTTTGTGGGCACTTGAGACCCTCGTCCAGGTTTCACAGGGCCCCAGGGCCTTAGCCACTGGTGAGGGTTAGGTTGAGGGATAGGCTAAGTTTTAGTGTTAGGGGTAGTCTTTGACAACGGGGATAGAGCTGTGTCAAGTCCGAGAAAATCACTTTGCGCTCCTGGGGCTCCTTCACCGGGCCCCAGGGCCTTCCCCACTGGAACACCTCCAGCTTTTGACACGGGCCCCAACCCACTCTTCCCTTGACGGCTTCCCGCTGGTCAGCTAAGCGGCCGGCCAAGCCGCAGGGCCCCCTCTTTAGGTCCCTGCCGCCGGCAGACCCGCCTGCTGGTCACCCGTGTCCCCGCCCGTGACCCTCTCTCCTGCTTACCTCACCACTTCAGGCTGTTCACCTGGCCCCGCCCCCGTGATCCCGTGACCGCCTCCAGCTGCTCACCTGGCCCCGCCCCCTCCTTGACTTGACAGGGCTCAGCTGCGGGCCTGGGCCCGCCTCCTGGTTCCGGAAACCACGCCCCTGCTCCATTCGACCAATGAGCGAGCAGCGCCAGCCAGTCTGCCCTGCTCCCAAACACAGAGGAATAGCCCCCACCACTGGGATGTAAAGGCACATAGCCCTCTGCTCACAGGGTGCCTCCCAGGTCCCCAAGCGTGGGCAGACCAGCCAGCCCTCCCTTCAGGACACCCAGGGGCCTCCATGAGCCTCGGGGCCGGCCCTCTAACCCCCCCGCCCCGGCCCCCATCGCTCCCACCAAAGGGCAGCTCAGAGCAGAGTGTCCTGGGACGCCCACAGACCTGCATATGGGCTTTGACAACCGGGAGAGAGCTGTGTCAAGTCCGAGAAATTATCACTTTCCACTCTGGGGGCACCTCCCCGGCCCCTCCGGAGGTTCTGACTGGTCTGGTGGCAAGGCCCCGGGGGCCTGCTTTCCGCCCCATTCGCCTGGAACGCCCTGCCCTGAGGACAAGGGTCCCTCGTGCTGGCATCCAGTCTGAAGTTCAGGCAGGAGAGGCTTTTGTGGGCACTTGAGACCCTCGTCCAGGTTTCACAGGGCCCCAGGGCCTTAGCCACTGGTGAGGGTTAGGTTGAGGGATAGGCTAAGTTTTAGGGTTAGGGTTAGTCTTTGACAACGGGGATAGAGCTGTGTCAAGTCCGAGAAAATCACTTTGCGCTCCTGGGGCTCCTTCACTGGGCCCCAGGGCCTTCCCCACTGGACCACCTCCAGCTTTTGACACGGGCCCCACTCTTCCCTTGACGGCTTCCCGCCGGTCAGCTAAGCGGCCGGCCAAGCCGCAGGGCCCCCTCTTTAGGTCCCTGCCGCCGGCAGACCCGCCTGCTGGTCACCGGTGTCCCTGCCCGCAACCCTCTCTCCTGCTTACCTCACCACTTCAGGCTGTTCACCTGGCCCCGCCCCCGTGATCCCGTGACCGACTCCAGCTGCTCACCTGGCCCCGCCCCCTCCTTGACTTTACCTGGCTCAGCTACGGGCCTGGGCCCGCCTCCTGGTTCCGGAAACCACGCCCCTGGTCCATTCGACCAATGAGCGAGCAGCGCCAGCCAGTCTGCCCTGCTCCCAAACACAGAGGAATAGCCCCCACCACTGGGTTGTAAAGGCACATAGCCCTCTGCTCACAGGGTGCCTCCCAGGTCCCCAAGTGTGGGCAGACCAGCCAGCCCTCCCTTCAGGACACCCAGGGGCCTCCATGAGCCTCGGGGCCGGCCCTCTAACCCCCCCGCCCCGGCCCCCATCGCTCCCACCAAAGGGCAGCTCAGAGCAGAGTGTCCTGGGACGCCCACAGCCCTGCCTATGGGCTTTGACAACCGGGAGAGAGCTGTGTCAAGTCCGAGAAATTATCACTTTCCACTCTGGGGGCACCTCCCCGGCCCCTCCGGAGGTTCTGACTGGTCTGGTGGCCCGGCCCCGGGGGCCTGCTTTCCGCCCCATTCGCCTGGAACGCCCTGCCCTGAGGACAAGGGTCCCTCTTGCTGGCATCCAGTCTGAAGCTCAGGCAGGAGAGGCATTTGTGGGCACTTGAGACCCTCGTCCAGGTTTCACAGGGCCCCAGGGCCTTAGCCACTGGTGAGGGTTAGGCTGAGGGATAGGCTAAGTTTTAGTGTTAGGGTTAGTCTTTGACAACGGGGATAGAGCTGTGCCAAGTCCGAGAAAATCACTTTGCGCTCCTGGGGCTCCTTCACCGGGCCCCAGGGCCTTCCCCACTGGACCACCTCCAGCTTTTGACACGGGCCCCAACCCACTCTTCCCTTGACCGCTTCCCACCCGTCAGTTAAGCGGCCGGCCAAGCCGTAGGGCCCCCTCTTTAGGTCCCTGCCGCCGGCAGACCCGCTTGCTGGTCACCCGTGTCCCTGCCCGAGACCCTCTCTCCTGCTTACCTCACCACTTCAGGCTGTTCACCTGGCCCCGCCCCGGTGATCCCGTGACCGCCTCCAGCTGCTCACCTGGCCCCGCCCCCTCCTTGACTTGACAGGGCTCAGCTGTGGGCCTGGGCCCACCTCCTGGTTCCGGAAACCACGCCCCTGGTCCATTCGACCAATGAGCGAGCAGCGCCAGCCAATCTGCCCTACTCCCAAACACAGAGGAATGGCCCCCACCACTGGGATGTAAAGGCGCATAGCCCTCTGCTCACAGGGTGCCTCCCAGGTCCCCAAGCGTGGGCAGACCAGCCAGCCCTCCCTTCAGGACACCCAGGGGCCTCCATGAGCCTCGGGGCCGGCCCTCTAACCCCCCCGCCCCGGCCCCCATCCCTCCCACCAAAGGGCAGCTCAGAGCAGAGTGTCCTGGGACGCCCACAGACCTGCCTATGGGCTTTGACAACCGGGAGAGAGCTGTGTCAAGTCCGAGAAATTATCACTTTCCACTCTGGGGGCACCTCCCCGGCCCCTCCGGAGGTTCTGACTGGTCTGGTGGCCCGGCGAATGGGGCCTGCTTTCCGCCCCATTCGCCTGGAACGCCCTGCCCTGTGGACAAGTGTCCCTCTTGCTGGCATCCAGTCTGAAGCTCATGCAGGAGAGGCTTTTGTGGGCACTTGAGACCCTCGTCCAGGTTTCACAGGGCCCCAGGGCCTTAGCCACTGGTGAGGGTTAGGTTGAGGGATAGGCTAAGTTTTAGTGTTAGGGGTAGTCTTTGACAACGGGGATAGAGCTGTGTCAAGTCCGAGAAAATCACTTTGCGCTCCTGGGGCTCCTTCACCGGGCCCCAGGGCCTTCCCCACTGGAACACCTCCAGCTTTTGACACGGGCCCCAACCCACTCTTCCCTTGACGGCTTCCCGCTGGTCAGCTAAGCGGCCGGCCAAGCCGCAGGGCCCCCTCTTTAGGTCCCTGCCGCCGGCAGACCCGCCTGCTGGTCACCCGTGTCCCCGCCCGTGACCCTCTCTCCTGCTTACCTCACCACTTCAGGCTGTTCACCTGGCCCCGCCCCCGTGATCCCGTGACCGCCTCCAGCTGCTCACCTGGCCCCGCCCCCTCCTTGACTTGACAGGGCTCAGCTGTGGGCCTGGGCCCGCCTCCTGGTTCCGGAAACCACGCCCCTGGTCCATTCAACCAATGAGCGAGCAGCGCCAGCCAATCTGCCCTGCTCCCAAACACAGAGGAATAGCCCCCACCACTGGGATGTAAAGGCACATAGCCCTCTGCTCACAGGGTGCCTCCCAGGTCCCCAAGCGTGGGCAGACCAGCCAGCCCTCCCTTCAGGACACCCAGAGGCCTCCTTATGCCTCGGGGCGGGCCCTCTAACCCCCCCGCCCCGGCCCCCATCGCTCCCACCAAAGGGCAGCTCAGAGCAGAGTGTCCTGGGACGCCCACAGACCTGCCTATGGGCTTTGACAACCGGGAGAGAGCTGTGTCAAGTCCGAGAAATTATCACTTTCCACTCTGGGGGCACCTCCCCGGCCCCTCCGGAGGTTCTGACTGGTCTGGTGGCCCGGCCCCGGGGGCCTGCTTTCCGCCCCATTCGCCTGGAACGCCCTGCCCTGAGGACAAGGGTCCCTCGTGCTGGCATCCAGTCTGAAGCTCAGGCAGGAGAGGCTTTTGTGGGCACTTGAGACCCTCGTCCAGGTTTCACAGGGCCCCAGGGCCTTAGCCACTGTTGAGGGTTAGGTTGAGGGATAGGCTAAGTTTTAGTGTTAGGGGTAGTCTTTGACAACGGGGATAGAGCTGTGTCAAGTCCGAGAAAATCACTTTGCGCTCCTGGGGCTCCTTCACCGGGCCCCAGGGCCTTCCCCACTGGACCACCTCCAGCTTTTGACACGGGCCCCAACCCACTCTTCCCTTGACGGCTTCCCGCCGGTCAGCTAAGCGGCCGGCCAAGCCGCAGGACCCCTCTTTAGGTCCCTGCCGCCGGCAGACCCGCCTGCTGGTCACCCATGTCCCCGCCCGCGACCCTCTTTCCTGCTTACCTCACAACTTCAGGCTGTTCACCTGGCCCCGCCCCCGTGATCCCGTGACCTCCTCCAGCTGCTCACCTGGCCCCGCCCCCTCCTTGACTTTACCTGGCTCAGCTGTGGGCCTGGGCCCGCCTCCTGGTTCCGGAAACCACGCCCCTGGTCCATTCGACCAATGAGCGAGCAGCGCCAGCCAATCTGCCCTGCTCCCAAACACAGAGGAATAGCCCCCACCACTGGGATGTAAAGACACATAGCCCTCTGCTCACAGGGTGCCTCCCAGGTCCCCAAGCCTGGGCAGACCAGCCAGCCCTCCCTTCAGGACACCCAGGGGCCTCCTTGAGCCTCGGGGCCGACCCTCTAACCCCCCCGCCCCGGCCCCCATCGCTCCCACCAAAGGGCAGCTCAGAGCAGAGTGTCCTGGGACGCACACAGCCCTGCCTATGGGCTTTGACAACCGGGAGAGAGCTGTGTCAAGTCCGAGAAATTATCACTTTCCACTCTGGGGGCACCTCCCCGGCCCCTCCGGAGGTTCTGACTGGTCTGGTGGCAAGGCCCCGGGGGCCTGCTTTCCGCCCCATTCGCCTGGAACGCCCTGCCCTGAGGACAAGGGTCCCTCTTGCTGGCATCCAGTCTGAAGGTCAGGCAGGAGAGGCTTTTGTGGGCACTTGAGACCCTCGTCCAGGTTTCACAGGGCCCCAGGGCCTTAGCCACTGGTGAGGGTTAGGTTGAGGGATAGGCTAAGTTTTAGTGTTAGGGTTAGTCTTTGACAATGGGGATAGAGCTGTGTCAAGTCCGAGAAAATCACTTTGCGCTCCTGGGGCACCTTCACTGGGCCCCAGGGCCTTCCCCACTGGACCACCTCCAGCTTTTGACACGGGCCCCAACCCACTCTTCCCTTGACGGCTTCCTGCCGGTCAGCTAAGCGGCCGGCCAAGCCGCAGGGCCCCCTCTTTAGGTCCCTGTCGCCGGCAGACCCGCCTGCTGGTCACCCGTGTCCCTGCCCGCGACCCTCCCTCCTGCTTACCTCACCACTTCAGGCTGTTCACCTGGCCCCGCACCGGTGATCCCGTGACCGCCTCCAGCTGCTCACTTGGCCCCGCCCCCTCCTTGACTTGACAGGGCTCAGCTGTGGGCCTGGGCCCGCCTCCTGGTTCCGGAAACCACGCCCCTGGTCCATTCGACCAATGAGCGAGCAGCGCCAGCCAATCTGCCCTACTCCCAAACACAGAGGAATGGCCCCCACCACTGGGATGTAAAGGCGCATAGCCCTCTGCTCACAGGGTGCCTCCCAGGTCCCCAAGCGTGGGCAGACCAGCCAGCCCTCCCTTCAGGACACCCAGGGGCCTCCATGAGCCTCGGGGCCGGCCCTCTAACCCCCCCGCCCCGGCCCCCATCCCTCCCACCAAAGGGCAGCTCAGAGCAGAGTGTCCTGGGACGCCCACAGACCTGCCTATGGGCTTTGACAACCGGGAGAGAGCTGTGTCAAGTCCGAGAAATTATCACTTTCCACTCTGGGGGCACCTCCCCGGCCCCTCCGGAGGTTCTGACTGGTCTGGTGGCCCGGCGAATGGGGCCTGCTTTCCGCCCCATTCGCCTGGAACGCCCTGCCCTGTGGACAAGTGTCCCTCTTGCTGGCATCCAGTCTGAAGCTCATGCAGGAGAGGCTTTTGTGGGCACTTGAGACCCTCGTCCAGGTTTCACAGGGCCCCAGGGCCTTAGCCACTGGTGAGGGTTAGGTTGAGGGATAGGCTAAGTTTTAGTGTTAGGGGTAGTCTTTGACAACGGGGATAGAGCTGTGTCAAGTCCGAGAAAATCACTTTGCGCTCCTGGGGCTCCTTCACCGGGCCCCAGGGCCTTCCCCACTGGACCACCTCCAGCTTTTGACACGGGCCCCAACCCACTCTTCCCTTGACGGCTTCCCGCTGGTCAGCTAAGCGGCCGGCCAAGCCGCAGGGCCCCCTCTTTAGGTCCCTGCCGCCGGCAGACCCGCCTGCTGGTCACCCGTGTCCCCGCCCGTGACCCTCTCTCCTGCTTACCTCACCACTTCAGGCTGTTCACCTGGCCCCGCCCCCGTGATCCCGTGACCGCCTCCAGCTGCTCACCTGGCCCCGCCCCCTCCTTGACTTGACAGGGCTCAGCTGTGGGCCTGGGCCCGCCTCCTGGTTCCGGAAACCACGCCCCTGGTCCATTCAACCAATGAGCGAGCAGCGCCAGCCAATCTGCCCTGCTCCCAAACACAGAGGAATAGCCCCCACCACTGGGATGTAAAGGCACATAGCCCTCTGCTCACAGGGTGCCTCCCAGGTCCCCAAGCGTGGGCAGACCAGCCAGCCCTCCCTTCAGGACACCCAGAGGCCTCCTTATGCCTCGGGGCGGGCCCTCTAACCCCCCCGCCCCGGCCCCCATCGCTCCCACCAAAGGGCAGCTCAGAGCAGAGTGTCCTGGGACGCCCACAGACCTGCCTATGGGCTTTGACAACCGGGAGAGAGCTGTGTCAAGTCCGAGAAATTATCACTTTCCACTCTGGGGGCACCTCCCCGGCCCCTCCGGAGGTTCTGACTGGTCTGGTGGCCCGGCCCCGGGGGCCTGCTTTCCGCCCCATTCGCCTGGAACGCCCTGCCCTGAGGACAAGGGTCCCTCGTGCTGGCATCCAGTCTGAAGCTCAGGCAGGAGAGGCTTTTGTGGGCACTTGAGACCCTCGTCCAGGTTTCACAGGGCCCCAGGGCCTTAGCCACTGTTGAGGGTTAGGTTGAGGGATAGGCTAAGTTTTAGTGTTAGGGGTAGTCTTTGACAACGGGGATAGAGCTGTGTCAAGTCCGAGAAAATCACTTTGCGCTCCTGGGGCTCCTTCACCGGGCCCCAGGGCCTTCCCCACTGGACCACCTCCAGCTTTTGACACGGGCCCCAACCCACTCTTCCCTTGACGGCTTCCCGCCGGTCAGCTAAGCGGCCGGCCAAGCCGCAGGGCCCCCTCTTTAGGTCCCTGCCGCCGGCAGACCCGCCTGCTGGTCACCCATGTCCCCGCCCGCGACCCTCTCTCCTGCTTACCTCACAACTTCAGGCTGTTCACCTGGCCCCGCCCCTGTGATCCCGTGACCGCCGCCAGCTGCTCACCTGGCCCCGCCCCCTCCTTGACTTTACCTGGCTCAGCTGTGGGCCTGGGCCCGCCTCCTGGTTCCGGAAACCACGCCCCTGGTCCATTCGACCAATGAGCGAGCAGCGCCAGCCAATCTGCCCTGCTCCCAAACACAGAGGAATAGCCCCCACCACTGGGATGTAAAGACACATAGCCCTCTGCTCACAGGGTGCCTCCCAGGTCCCCAAGCCTGGGCAGACCAGCCAGCCCTCCCTTCAGGACACCCAGGGGCCTCCTTGAGCCTCGGGGCCGACCCTCTAACCCCCCCGCCCCGGCCCCCATCGCTCCCACCAAAGGGCAGCTCAGAGCAGAGTGTCCTGGGACGCACACAGCCCTGCCTATGGGCTTTGACAACCGGGAGAGAGCTGTGTCAAGTCCGAGAAATTATCACTTTCCACTCTGGGGGCACCTCCCCGGCCCCTCCGGAGGTTCTGACTGGTCTGGTGGCAAGGCCCCGGGGGCCTGCTTTCCGCCCCATTCGCCTGGAACGCCCTGCCCTGAGGACAAGGGTCCCTCTTGCTGGCATCCAGTCTGAAGGTCAGGCAGGAGAGGCTTTTGTGGGCACTTGAGACCCTCGTCCAGGTTTCACAGGGCCCCAGGGCCTTAGCCACTGGTGAGGGTTAGGTTGAGGGATAGGCTAAGTTTTAGTGTTAGGGTTAGTCTTTGACAATGGGGATAGAGCTGTGTCAAGTCCGAGAAAATCACTTTGCGCTCCTGGGGCACCTTCACTGGGCCCCAGGGCCTTCCCACTGGACCACCTCCAGCTTTTGACACGGGCCCCAACCCACTCTTCCCTTGACGGCTTCCTGCCGGTCAGCTAAGCGGCCGGCCAAGCCGCAGGGCCCCCTCTTTAGGTCCCTGTCGCCGGCAGACCCGCCTGCTGGTCACCCGTGTCCCTGCCCGCGACCCTCCCTCCTGCTTACCTCACCACTTCAGGCTGTTCACCTGGCCCCGCACCGGTGATCCCGTGACCGCCTCCAGCTGCTCACTTGGCCCCGCCCCCTCCTTGACTTGACAGGGCTCAGCTGTGGGCCTGGGCCCGCCTCCTGGTTCCGGAAACCACGCCCCTGGTCCATTCGACCAATGAGCGAGCAGCGCCAGCCAGTCTGCCCTGCTCCCAAACACAGAGGAATACCCCCACCACTGGGATGTAAAGGCACATAGCCCTCTGCTCACAGGGTGCCTCCCAGGTCCCCCAGCGTGGGCAGACCAGCCAGCCCTCCCTTCAGGACACCCAGGGGCCTCCATGAGCCTCGGGGCCGGCCCTCTAACCCCCCCGCCCCGGCCCCCATCGCTCCCACCAAAGGGCAGCTCAGAGCAGAGTGTCCTGGGACGCCCACAGACCTGCATATGGGCTTTGACAACCGGGAGAGAGCTGTGTCAAGTCCGAGAAATTATCACTTTCCACTCTGGGGGCACCTCCCCGGCCCCTCCGGAGGTTCTGACTGGTCTGGTGGCAAGGCCCCGGGGGCCTGCTTTCCGCCCCATTCGCCTGGAACGCCCTGCCCTGAGGACAAGGGTCCCTCGTGCTGGCATCCAGTCTGAAGTTCAGGCAGGAGAGGCTTTTGTGGGCACTTGAGACCCTCGTCCAGGTTTCACAGGGCCCCAGGGCCTTAGCCACTGGTGAGGGTTAGGTTGAGGGATAGGCTAAGTTTTAGGGTTAGGGTTAGTCTTTGACAACGGGGATAGAGCTGTGTCAAGTCCGAGAAAATCACTTTGCGCTCCTGGGGCTCCTTCACTGGGCCCCAGGGCCTTCCCCACTGGACCACCTCCAGCTTTTGACACGGGCCCCACTCTTCCCTTGACGGCTTCCCGCCGGTCAGCTAAGCGGCCGGCCAAGCCGCAGGGCCCCCTCTTTAGGTCCCTGCCGCCGGCAGACCCGCCTGCTGGTCACCGGTGTCCCTGCCCGCGACCCTCTCTGCTGCTTACCTCACCACTTCAGGCTGTTCACCTGGCCCCGCCCCCGTGATCCCGTGACCGACTCCAGCTGCTCACCTGGCCCTGCCCCCTCCTTGACTTTACCTGGCTCAGCTGCGGGCCTGGGCCCGTCTCCTGGTTCCGGAAACCACGCCCCTGGTCCATTCGACCAATGAGCGAGCAGCGCCAGCCAGTCTGCCCTGCTCCCAAACACAGAGGAATAGCCCCCACCACTGGGATGTAAAGGCACATAGCCCTCTGCTCACAGGGTGCCTCCCAGGTCCCCAAGCGTGGGCAGACCAGCCAGCCCTCCCTTCAGGACACCCAGGGGCCTCCATGAGCCTCGGGGCCGGCCCTCTAACCCCCCCGCCCCGGCCCCCATCGCTCCCACCAAAGGGCAGCTCAGAGCAGAGTGTCCTGGGACGCCCACAGACCTGCATATGGGCTTTGACAACCGGGAGAGAGCTGTGTCAAGTCCGAGAAATTATCACTTTCCACTCTGGGGGCACCTCCCCGGCCCCTCCGGAGGTTCTGACTGGTCTGGTGGCAAGGCCCCGGGGGCCTGCTTTCCGCCCCATTCGCCTGGAACGCCCTGCCCTGAGGACAAGGGTCCCTCGTGCTGGCATCCAGTCTGAAGTTCAGGCAGGAGAGGCTTTTGTGGGCACTTGAGACCCTCGTCCAGGTTTCACAGGGCCCCAGGGCCTTAGCCACTGGTGAGGGTTAGGTTGAGGGATAGGCTAAGTTTTAGGGTTAGGGTTAGTCTTTGACAACGGGGATAGAGCTGTGTCAAGTCCGAGAAAATCACTTTGCGCTCCTGGGGCTCCTTCACTGGGCCCCAGGGCCTTCCCCACTGGACCACCTCCAGCTTTTGACACGGGCCCCACTCTTCCCTTGACGGCTTCCCGCCGGTCAGCTAAGCGGCCGGCCAAGCCGCAGGGCCCCCTCTTTAGGTCCCTGCCGCCGGCAGACCCGCCTGCTGGTCACCGGTGTCCCTGCCCGCAACCCTCTCTCCTGCTTACCTCACCACTTCAGGCTGTTCACCTGGCCCCGCCCCCGTGATCCCGTGACCGACTCCAGCTGCTCACCTGGCCCCGCCCCCTCCTTGACTTTACCTGGCTCAGCTGCGGGCCTGGGCCCGCCTCCTGGTTCCGGAAACCACGCCCCTGGTCCATTCGACCAATGAGCGAGCAGCGCCAGCCAGTCTGCCCTGCTCCCAAACACAGAGGAATAGCCCCCACCACTGGGATGTAAAGGCACATAGCCCTCTGCTCACAGGGTGCCTCCCAGGTCCCCAAGTGTGGGCAGACCAGCCAGCCCTCCCTTCAGGACACCCAGGGGCCTCCATGAGCCTCGGGGCCGGCCCTCTAACCCCCCCGCCCCGGCCCCCATCGCTCCCACCAAAGGGCAGCTCAGAGCAGAGTGTCCTGGGACGCCCACAGCCCTGCCTATGGGCTTTGACAACCGGGAGAGAGCTGTGTCAAGTCCGAGAAATTATCACTTTCCACTCTGGGGGCACCTCCCCGGCCCCTCCGGAGGTTCTGACTGGTCTGGTGGCCCGGCCCCGGGGGCCTGCTTTCCGCCCCATTCGCCTGGAACGCCCTGCCCTGAGGACAAGGGTCCCTCTTGCTGGCATCCAGTCTGAAGCTCAGGCAGGAGAGGCATTTGTGGGCACTTGAGACCCTCGTCCAGGTTTCACAGGGCCCCAGGGCCTTAGCCACTGGTGAGGGTTAGGCTGAGGGATAGGCTAAGTTTTAGTGTTAGGGTTAGTCTTTGACAACGGGGATAGAGCTGTGCCAAGTCCGAGAAAATCACTTTGCGCTCCTGGGGCTCCTTCACCGGGCCCCAGGGCCTTCCCCACTGGACCACCTCCAGCTTTTGACACGGGCCCCAACCCACTCTTCCCTTGACCGCTTCCCACCCGTCAGTTAAGCGGCCGGCCAAGCCGTAGGGCCCCCTCTTTAGGTCCCTGCCGCCGGCAGACCCGCTTGCTGGTCACCCGTGTCCCTGCCCGAGACCCTCTCTCCTGCTTACCTCACCACTTCAGGCTGTTCACCTGGCCCCGCCCCGGTGATCCCGTGACCGCCTCCAGCTGCTCACCTGGCCCCGCCCCCTCCTTGACTTGACAGGGCTCAGCTGTGGGCCTGGGCCCACCTCCTGGTTCCGGAAACCACGCCCCTGGTCCATTCGACCAATGAGCGAGCAGCGCCAGCCAATCTGCCCTACTCCCAAACACAGAGGAATGGCCCCCACCACTGGGATGTAAAGGCGCATAGCCCTCTGCTCACAGGGTGCCTCCCAGGTCCCCAAGCGTGGGCAGACCAGCCAGCCCTCCCTTCAGGACACCCAGGGGCCTCCATGAGCCTCGGGGCCGGCCCTCTAACCCCCCCGCCCCGGCCCCCATCCCTCCCACCAAAGGGCAGCTCAGAGCAGAGTGTCCTTGGACGCCCACAGACCTGCCTATGGGCTTTGACAACCGGGAGAGAGCTGTGTCAAGTCCGAGAAATTATCACTTTCCACTCTGGGGGCACCTCCCCGGCCCCTCCGGAGGTTCTGACTGGTCTGGTGGCCCGGCGAATGGGGCCTGCTTTCCGCCCCATTCGCCTGGAACGCCCTGCCCTGTGGACAAGTGTCCCTCTTGCTGGCATCCAGTCTGAAGCTCATGCAGGAGAGGCTTTTGTGGGCACTTGAGACCCTCGTCCAGGTTTCACAGGGCCCCAGGGCCTTAGCCACTGGTGAGGGTTAGGTTGAGGGATAGGCTAAGTTTTAGTGTTAGGGGTAGTCTTTGACAACGGGGATAGAGCTGTGTCAAGTCCGAGAAAATCACTTTGCGCTCCTGGGGCTCCTTCACCGGGCCCCAGGGCCTTCCCCACTGGAACACCTCCAGCTTTTGACACGGGCCCCAACCCACTCTTCCCTTGACGGCTTCCCGCTGGTCAGCTAAGCGGCCGGCCAAGCCGCAGGGCCCCCTCTTTAGGTCCCTGCCGCCGGCAGACCCGCCTGCTGGTCACCCGTGTCCCCGCCCGTGACCCTCTCTCCTGCTTACCTCACCACTTCAGGCTGTTCACCTGGCCCCGCCCCCGTGATCCCGTGACCGCCTCCAGCTGCTCACCTGGCCCCGCCCCCTCCTTGACTTGACAGGGCTCAGCTGCGGGCCTGGGCCCGCCTCCTGGTTCCGGAAACCACGCCCCTTCTCCATTCGACCAATGAGCGAGCAGCGCCAGCCAGTCTGCCCTGCTCCCAAACACAGAGGAATAGCCCCCACCACTGGGATGTAAAGGCACATAGCCCTCTGCTCACAGGGTGCCTCCCAGGTCCCCAAGCGTGGGCAGACCAGCCAGCCCTCCCTTCAGGACACCCAGGGGCCTCCATGAGCCTCGGGGCCGGCCCTCTAACCCCCCCGCCCCGGCCCCCATCGCTCCCACCAAAGGGCAGCTCAGAGCAGAGTGTCCTCGGACGCCCACAGACCTGCATATGGGCTTTGACAACCGGGAGAGAGCTGTGTCAAGTCCGAGAAATTATCACTTTCCACTCTGGGGGCACCTCCCCGGCCCCTCCGGAGGTTCTGACTGGTCTGGTGGCAAGGCCCCGGGGGCCTGCTTTCCGCCCCATTCGCCTGGAACGCCCTGCCCTGAGGACAAGGGTCCCTCGTGCTGGCATCCAGTCTGAAGTTCAGGCAGGAGAGGCTTTTGTGGGCACTTGAGACCCTCGTCCAGGTTTCACAGGGCCCCAGGGCCTTAGCCACTGGTGAGGGTTAGGTTGAGGGATAGGCTAAGTTTTAGGGTTAGGGTTAGTCTTTGACAACGGGGATAGAGCTGTGTCAAGTCCGAGAAAATCACTTTGCGCTCCTGGGGCTCCTTCACTGGGCCCCAGGGCCTTCCCCACTGGACCACCTCCAGCTTTTGACACGGGCCCCACTCTTCCCTTGACGGCTTCCCGCCGGTCAGCTAAGCGGCCGGCCAAGCCGCAGGGCCCCCTCTTTAGGTCCCTGCCGCCGGCAGACCCGCCTGCTGGTCACCGGTGTCCCTGCCCGCAACCCTCTCTCCTGCTTACCTCACCACTTCAGGCTGTTCACCTGGCCCCGCCCCCGTGATCCCGTGACCGACTCCAGCTGCTCACCTGGCCCCGCCCCCTCCTTGACTTTACCTGGCTCAGCTACGGGCCTGGGCCCGCCTCCTGGTTCCGGAAACCACGCCCCTGGTCCATTCGACCAATGAGCGAGCAGCGCCAGCCAGTCTGCCCTGCTCCCAAACACAGAGGAATAGCCCCCACCACTGGGTTGTAAAGGCACATAGCCCTCTGCTCACAGGGTGCCTCCCAGGTCCCCAAGTGTGGGCAGACCAGCCAGCCCTCCCTTCAGGACACCCAGGGGCCTCCATGAGCCTCGGGGCCGGCCCTCTAACCCCCCCGCCCCGGCCCCCATCGCTCCCACCAAAGGGCAGCTCAGAGCAGAGTGTCCTGGGACGCCCACAGCCCTGCCTATGGGCTTTGACAACCGGGAGAGAGCTGTGTCAAGTCCGAGAAATTATCACTTTCCACTCTGGGGGCACCTCCCCGGCCCCTCCGGAGGTTCTGACTGGTCTGGTGGCCCGGCCCCGGGGGCCTGCTTTCCGCCCCATTCGCCTGGAACGCCCTGCCCTGAGGACAAGGGTCCCTCTTGCTGGCATCCAGTCTGAAGCTCAGGCAGGAGAGGCATTTGTGGGCACTTGAGACCCTCGTCCAGGTTTCACAGGGCCCCAGGGCCTTAGCCACTGGTGAGGGTTAGGCTGAGGGATAGGCTAAGTTTTAGTGTTAGGGTTAGTCTTTGACAACGGGGATAGAGCTGTGCCAAGTCCGAGAAAATCACTTTGCGCTCCTGGGGCTCCTTCACCGGGCCCCAGGGCCTTCCCCACTGGACCACCTCCAGCTTTTGACACGGGCCCCAACCCACTCTTCCCTTGACCGCTTCCCACCCGTCAGTTAAGCGGCCGGCCAAGCCGTAGGGCCCCCTCTTTAGGTCCCTGCCGCCGGCAGACCCGCTTGCTGGTCACCCGTGTCCCTGCCCGAGACCCTCTCTCCTGCTTACCTCACCACTTCAGGCTGTTCACCTGGCCCCGCCCCGGTGATCCCGTGACCGCCTCCAGCTGCTCACCTGGCCCCGCCCCCTCCTTGACTTGACAGGACTCAGCTGTGGGCCTGGGCCCACCTCCTGGTTCCGGAAACCACGCCCCTGGTCCATTCGACCAATGAGCGAGCAGCGCCAGCCAATCTGCCCTACTCCCAAACACAGAGGAATGGCCCCCACCACTGGGATGTAAAGGCGCATAGCCCTCTGCTCACAGGGTGCCTCCCAGGTCCCCAAGCGTGGGCAGACCAGCCAGCCCTCCCTTCAGCACACCCAGGGGCCTCCATGAGCCTCGGGGCCGGCCCTCTAACCCCCCCGCCCCGGCCCCCATCCCTCCCACCAAAGGGCAGCTCAGAGCAGAGTGTCCTGGGACGCCCACAGACCTGCCTATGGGCTTTGACAACCGGGAGAGAGCTGTGTCAAGTCCGAGAAATTATCACTTTCCACTCTGGGGGCACCTCCCCGGCCCCTCCGGAGGTTCTGACTGGTCTGGTGGCCCGGCGAATGGGGCCTGCTTTCCGCCCCATTCGCCTGGAACGCCCTGCCCTGTGGACAAGTGTCCCTCTTGCTGGCATCCAGTCTGAAGCTCATGCAGGAGAGGCTTTTGTGGGCACTTGAGACCCTCGTCCAGGTTTCACAGGGCCCCAGGGCCTTAGCCACTGGTGAGGGTTAGGTTGAGGGATAGGCTAAGTTTTAGTGTTAGGGGTAGTCTTTGACAACGGGGATAGAGCTGTGTCAAGTCCGAGAAAATCACTTTGCGCTCCTGGGGCTCCTTCACCGGGCCCCAGGGCCTTCCCCACTGGAACACCTCCAGCTTTTGACACGGGCCCCAACCCACTCTTCCCTTGACGGCTTCCCGCTGGTCAGCTAAGCGGCCGGCCAAGCCGCAGGGCCCCCTCTTTAGGTCCCTGCCGCCGGCAGACCCGCCTGCTGGTCACCCGTGTCCCCGCCCGTGACCCTCTCTCCTGCTTACCTCACCACTTCAGGCTGTTCACCTGGCCCCGCCCCCGTGATCCCGTGACCGCCTCCAGCTGCTCACCTGGCCCCGCCCCCTCCTTGACTTGACAGGGCTCAGCTGTGGGCCTGGGCCCGCCTCCTGGTTCCGGAAACCACGCCCCTGGTCCATTCAACCAATGAGCGAGCAGCGCCAGCCAATCTGCCCTGCTCCCAAACACAGAGGAATAGCCCCCACCACTGGGATGTAAAGGCACATAGCCCTCTGCTCACAGGGTGCCTCCCAGGTCCCCAAGCGTGGGCAGACCAGCCAGCCCTCCCTTCAGGACACCCAGAGGCCTCCTTATGCCTCGGGGCGGGCCCTCTAACCCCCCCGCCCCGGCCCCCATCGCTCCCACCAAAGGGCAGCTCAGAGCAGAGTGTCCTGGGACGCCCACAGACCTGCCTATGGGCTTTGACAACCGGGAGAGAGCTGTGTCAAGTCCGAGAAATTATCACTTTCCACTCTGGGGGCACCTCCCCGGCCCCTCCGGAGGTTCTGACTGGTCTGGTGGCCCGGCCCCGGGGGCCTGCTTTCCGCCCCATTCGCCTGGAACGCCCTGCCCTGAGGACAAGGGTCCCTCGTGCTGGCATCCAGTCTGAAGCTCAGGCAGGAGAGGCTTTTGTGGGCACTTGAGACCCTCGTCCAGGTTTCACAGGGCCCCAGGGCCTTAGCCACTGTTGAGGGTTAGGTTGAGGGATAGGCTAAGTTTTAGTGTTAGGGGTAGTCTTTGACAACGGGGATAGAGCTGTGTCAAGTCCGAGAAAATCACTTTGCGCTCCTGGGGCTCCTTCACCGGGCCCCAGGGCCTTCCCCACTGGACCACCTCCAGCTTTTGACACGGGCCCCAACCCACTCTTCCCTTGACGGCTTCCCGCCGGTCAGCTAAGCGGCCGGCCAAGCCGCAGGGCCCCCTCTTTAGGTCCCTGCCGCCGGCAGACCCGCCTGCTGGTCACCCATGTCCCCGCCCGCGACCCTCTTTCCTGCTTACCTCACAACTTCAGGCTGTTCACCTGGCCCCGAACCCGTGATCCCGTGACCGCCTCCAGCTGCTCACCTGGCCCCGCCCCCTCCTTGACTTTACCTGGCTCAGCTGTGGGCCTGGGCCCGCCTCCTGGTTCCGGAAACCACGCCCCTGGTCCATTCGACCAATGAGCGAGCAGCGCCAGCCAATCTGCCCTGCTCCCAAACACAGAGGAATAGCCCCCACCACTGGGATGTAAAGACACATAGCCCTCTGCTCACAGGGTGCCTCCCAGGTCCCCAAGCCTGGGCAGACCAGCCAGCCCTCCCTTCAGGACACCCAGGGGCCTCCTTGAGCCTCGGGGCCGACCCTCTAACCCCCCCGCCCCGGCCCCCATCGCTCCCACCAAAGGGCAGCTCAGAGCAGAGTGTCCTGGGACGCACACAGCCCTGCCTATGGGCTTTGACAACCGGGAGAGAGCTGTGTCAAGTCCGAGAAATTATCACTTTCCACTCTGGGGGCACCTCCCCGGCCCCTCCGGAGGTTCTGACTGGTCTGGTGGCAAGGCCCCGGGGGCCTGCTTTCCGCCCCATTCGCCTGGAACGCCCTGCCCTGAGGACAAGGGTCCCTCTTGCTGGCATCCAGTCTGAAGGTCAGGCAGGAGAGGCTTTTGTGGGCACTTGAGACCCTCGTCCAGGTTTCACAGGGCCCCAGGGCCTTAGCCACTGGTGAGGGTTAGGTTGAGGGATAGGCTAAGTTTTAGTGTTAGGGTTAGTCTTTGACAATGGGGATAGAGCTGTGTCAAGTCCGAGAAAATCACTTTGCGCTCCTGGGGCACCTTCACTGGGCCCCAGGGCCTTCCCCACTGGACCACCTCCAGCTTTTGACACGGGCCCCAACCCACTCTTCCCTTGACGGCTTCCTGCCGGTCAGCTAAGCGGCCGGCCAAGCCGCAGGGCCCCCTCTTTAGGTCCCTGCCGCCGGCAGACCCGCCTGCTGGTCACCCGTGTCCCCGCCCGTGACCCTCTCTCCTGCTTACCTCACCACTTCAGGCTGTTCACCTGGCCCCGCCCCTGTGATCCCGTGACCGCCTCCAGCTGCTCACCTGGCCCCGCCCCCTCCTTGACTTGACAGGGCTCAGCTGTGGGCCTGGGCCCGCCTCCTGGTTCCGGAAACCACGCCCCTGGTCCATTCAACCAATGAGCGAGCAGCGCCAGCCAATCTGCCCTGCTCCCAAACACAGAGGAATAGCCCCCACCACTGGGATGTAAAGGCACATAGCCCTCTGCTCACAGGGTGCCTCCCAGGTCCCCAAGCGTGGGCAGACCAGCCAGCCCTCCCTTCAGGACACCCAGAGGCCTCCTTATGCCTCGGGGCGGGCCCTCTAACCCCCCCGCCCCGGCCCCCATCGCTCCCACCAAAGGGCAGCTCAGAGCAGAGTGTCCTGGGACGCCCACAGACCTGCCTATGGGCTTTGACAACCGGGAGAGAGCTGTGTCAAGTCCGAGAAATTATCACTTTCCACTCTGGGGGCACCTCCCCGGCCCCTCCGGAGGTTCTGACTGGTCTGGTGGCCCGGCCCCGGGGGCCTGCTTTCCGCCCCATTCGCCTGGAACGCCCTGCCCTGAGGACAAGGGTCCCTCGTGCTGGCATCCAGTCTGAAGCTCAGGCAGGAGAGGCTTTTGTGGGCACTTGAGACCCTCGTCCAGGTTTCACAGGGCCCCAGGGCCTTAGCCACTGTTGAGGGTTAGGTTGAGGGATAGGCTAAGTTTTAGTGTTAGGGGTAGTCTTTGACAACGGGGATAGAGCTGTGTCAAGTCCGAGAAAATCACTTTGCGCTCCTGGGGCTCCTTCACCGGGCCCCAGGGCCTTCCCCACTGGACCACCTCCAGCTTTTGACACGGGCCCCAACCCACTCTTCCCTTGACGGCTTCCCGCCGGTCAGCTAAGCGGCCGGCCAAGCCGCAGGGCCCCCTCTTTAGGTCCCTGCCGCCGGCAGACCCGCCTGCTGGTCACCCATGTCCCCGCCCGCGACCCTCTCTCCTGCTTACCTCACAACTTCAGGCTGTTCACCTGACCCCGCCCCTGTGATCCCGTGACCGCCGCCAGCTGCTCACCTGGCCCCGCCCCCTCCTTGACTTTACCTGGCTCAGCTGTGGGCCTGGGCCCGCCTCCTGGTTCCGGAAACCACGCCCCTGGTCCATTCGACCAATGAGCGAGCAGCGCCAGCCAATCTGCCCTGCTCCCAAACACAGAGGAATAGCCCCCACCACTGGGATGTAAAGACACATAGCCCTCTGCTCACAGGGTGCCTCCCAGGTCCCCAAGCCTGGGCAGACCAGCCAGCCCTCCCTTCAGGACACCCAGGGGCCTCCTTGAGCCTCGGGGCCGACCCTCTAACCCCCCCGCCCCGGCCCCCATCGCTCCCACCAAAGGGCAGCTCAGAGCAGAGTGTCCTGGGACGCACACAGCCCTGCCTATGGGCTTTGACAACCGGGAGAGAGCTGTGTCAAGTCCGAGAAATTATCACTTTCCACTCTGGGGGCACCTCCCCGGCCCCTCCGGAGGTTCTGACTGGTCTGGTGGCAAGGCCCCGGGGGCCTGCTTTCCGCCCCATTCGCCTGGAACGCCCTGCCCTGAGGACAAGGGTCCCTCTTGCTGGCATCCAGTCTGAAGGTCAGGCAGGAGAGGCTTTTGTGGGCACTTGAGACCCTCGTCCAGGTTTCACAGGGCCCCAGGGCCTTAGCCACTGGTGAGGGTTAGGTTGAGGGATAGGCTAAGTTTTAGTGTTAGGGTTAGTCTTTGACAATGGGGATAGAGCTGTGTCAAGTCCGAGAAAATCACTTTGCGCTCCTGGGGCACCTTCACTGGGCCCCAGGGCCTTCCCACTGGACCACCTCCAGCTTTTGACACGGGCCCCAACCCACTCTTCCCTTGACGGCTTCCTGCCGGTCAGCTAAGCGGCCGGCCAAGCCGCAGGGCCCCCTCTTTAGGTCCCTGTCGCCGGCAGACCCGCCTGCTGGTCACCCGTGTCCCTGCCCGCGACCCTCCCTCCTGCTTACCTCACCACTTCAGGCTGTTCACCTGGCCCCGCACCGGTGATCCCGTGACCGCCTCCAGCTGCTCACTTGGCCCCGCCCCCTCCTTGACTTGACAGGGCTCAGCTGTGGGCCTGGGCCCGCCTCCTGGTTCCGGAAACCACGCCCCTGGTCCATTCGACCAATGAGCGAGCAGCGCCAGCCAGTCTGCCCTGCTCCCAAACACAGAGGAATACCCCCACCACTGGGATGTAAAGGCACATAGCCCTCTGCTCACAGGGTGCCTCCCAGGTCCCCAAGCGTGGGCAGACCAGCCAGCCCTCCCTTCAGGACACCCAGGGGCCTCCATGAGCCTCGGGGCCGGCCCTCTAACCCCCCCGCCCCGGCCCCCATCGCTCCCACCAAAGGGCAGCTCAGAGCAGAGTGTCCTGGGACGCCCACAGACCTGCATATGGGCTTTGACAACCGGGAGAGAGCTGTGTCAAGTCCGAGAAATTATCACTTTCCACTCTGGGGGCACCTCCCCGGCCCCTCCGGAGGTTCTGACTGGTCTGGTGGCAAGGCCCCGGGGGCCTGCTTTCCGCCCCATTCGCCTGGAACGCCCTGCCCTGAGGACAAGGGTCCCTCGTGCTGGCATCCAGTCTGAAGTTCAGGCAGGAGAGGCTTTTGTGGGCACTTGAGACCCTCGTCCAGGTTTCACAGGGCCCCAGGGCCTTAGCCACTGGTGAGGGTTAGGTTGAGGGATAGGCTAAGTTTTAGGGTTAGGGTTAGTCTTTGACAACGGGGATAGAGCTGTGTCAAGTCCGAGAAAATCACTTTGCGCTCCTGGGGCTCCTTCACTGGGCCCCAGGGCCTTCCCCACTGGACCACCTCCAGCTTTTGACACGGGCCCCACTCTTCCCTTGACGGCTTCCCGCCGGTCAGCTAAGCGGCCGGCCAAGCCGCAGGGCCCCCTCTTTAGGTCCCTGCCGCCGGCAGACCCGCCTGCTGGTCACCGGTGTCCCTGCCCGCGACCCTCTCTGCTGCTTACCTCACCACTTCAGGCTGTTCACCTGGCCCCGCCCCCGTGATCCCGTGACCGACTCCAGCTGCTCACCTGGCCCTGCCCCCTCCTTGACTTTACCTGGCTCAGCTGCGGGCCTGGGCCCGTCTCCTGGTTCCGGAAACCACGCCCCTGGTCCATTCGACCAATGAGCGAGCAGCGCCAGCCAGTCTGCCCTGCTCCCAAACACAGAGGAATAGCCCCCACCACTGGGATGTAAAGGCACATAGCCCTCTGCTCACAGGGTGCCTCCCAGGTCCCCAAGCGTGGGCAGACCAGTCAGCCCTCCCTTCAGGACACCCAGGGGCCTCCATGAGCCTCGGGGCCGGCCCTCTAACCCCCCCGCCCCGGCCCCCATCGCTCCCACCAAAGGGCAGCTCAGAGCAGAGTGTCCTGGGACGCCCACAGCCCTGCCTATGGGCTTTGACAACCGGGAGAGAGCTGTGTCAAGTCCGAGAAATTATCACTTTCCACTCTGGGGGCACCTCCCCGGCCCCTCCGGAGGTTCTGACTGGTCTGGTGGCCCGGCCCCGGGGGCCTGCTTTCCGCCCCATTCGCCTGGAACGCCCTGCCCTGAGGACTAGGGTCCCTCTTGCTGGCATCCAGTCTGAAGCTCAGGCAGGAGAGGCTTTTGTGGGCACTTGAGACCCTCGTCCAGGTTTCACAGGGCCCCAGGGCCTTAGCCACTGGTGAGGGTTAGGTTGAGGGATAGGCTAAGTTTTAGTGTTAGGGTTAGTCTTTGACAACGGGGATAGAGCTGTGTCAAGTCCGAGAAAATCACTTTGCGCTCCTGGGGCTGGGCCTTCCCCACTGGACCACCTCCAGCTTTTGACACGGACCCAACCCACTCTTCCCTTGACGGCTTCCCGCCGGTCAGCTAAGCGGCCGGCCAAGCCGCAGGGCCCCCTCTTTAGGTCCCTGCCGCCGGCAGACCCGCCTGCTGGTCACCGGTGTCCCTGCCCGCGACCCTCTCTCCTGCTTACCTCACCACTTCAGGCTGTTCACCTGGCCCCGCCCCCGTGATCCCGTGACCGCCTCCAGCTGCTCACCTGGCCCCGCCCCCTCCTTGACTTGACAGGGCTCAGCTGCGGGCCTGGGCCCGCCTCCTGGTTCCGGAAACCACGCCCCTGGTCCATTCGACCAATGAGCGAGCAGCGCCAGCCAGTCTGCCCTGCTCCCAAACACAGAGGAATAGCCCCCACCACTGGGATGTAAAGGCACATAGCCCTCTGCTCACAGGGTGCCTCCCAGGTCCCCAAGCGTGGGCAGACCAGCCAGCCCTTCCTTCAGGACACCCAGGGGGCTCCATGAGCCTCGGGGCCGGCCCTCTAACCCCCCCGCCCCGGCCCCCATCGCTCCCACCAAAGGGCAGCTCAGAGCAGAGTGTCCTGGGACGCCCACAGACCTGCCTATGGGCTTTGACAACCGGGAGAGAGCTGTGTCAAGTCCGAGAAATTATCACTTTCCACTCTGGGGGCACCTCCCCGGCCCCTCCGGAGGTTCTGACTGGTCTGTTGGCCCGGCCCCGGGGACCTGCTTTCCGCCCCATTCGCCTGGAACGCCCTGCCCTGAGGACTAGGGTCCCTCTTGCTGGCATCCAGTCTGAAGCTCAGGCAGGAGAGGCTTTTGTGGGCACTTGAGACCCTCGTCCAGGTTTCACAGGGCCCCAGGGCCTTAGCCACTGGTGAGGGTTAGGTTGAGGGATAGGCTAAGTTTTAGTGTTAGGGTTAGTATTGACAACGGGGATAGAGCTGTGTCAAGTCCGAGAAAATCACTTTGCGCTCCTGGGGCTCCTTCACCGGGCCCCAGGGCCTTCCCCACTGGACCACCTCCAGCTTTTGACACGGGCCCCAACCCACTCTTCCCTTGACGGCTTCCCGCCGGTCAGCTAAGCGGCCGGCCAAGCCGCAGGGCCCCCTCTTTAGGTCCCTGCCGCCGGCAGACCCGCCTGCTGGTCACCGGTGTCCCTGCCCGCGACCCTCTCTGCTGCTTACCTCACCACTTCAGGCTGTTCACCTGGCCCCGCCCCCGTGATCCCGTGACCGCCTCCAGCTGCTCACCTGGCCCCGCCCCCTCCTTGACTTGACCGGGCTCAGCTGCGGGCCTGGGCCCGCCTCCTGGTTCCGGAAACCACGCCCGTGGTCCATTCGACCAATGAGCGAGCAGCGCCAGCCAGTCTGCCCTGCTCCCAAACACAGAGGAATAGCCCCCACCACTGGGATGTAAAGGCACATAGCCCTCTGCTCACAGGGTGCCTCCCAGGTCCCCAAGCGTGGGCAGACCAGTCAGCCCTCCCTTCAGGACACCCAGGGGCCTCCATGAGCCTCGGGGCCGGCCCTCTAACCCCCCCGCCCCGGCCCCCATCGCTCCCACCAAAGGGCAGCTCAGAGCAGAGTGTCCTGGGACGCCCACAGCCCTGCCTATGGGCTTTGACAACCGGGAGAGAGCTGTGTCAAGTCCGAGAAATTATCACTTTCCACTCTGGGGGCACCTCCCCGGCCCCTCCGGAGGTTCTGACTGGTCTGGTGGCCCGGCCCCGGGGACCTGCTTTCCGCCCCATTCGCCTGGAACGCCCTGCCCTGAGGACTAGGGTCCCTCTTGCTGGCATCCAGTCTGAAGCTCAGGCAGGAGAGGCTTTTGTGGGCACTTGAGACCCTCGTCCAGGTTTCACAGGGCCCCAGGGCCTTAGCCACTGGTGAGGGTTAGGTTGAGGGATAGGCTAAGTTTTAGTGTTAGGGTTAGTCTTTGACAACGGGGATAGAGCTGTGTCAAGTCCGAGAAAATCACTTTGCGCTCCTGGGGCTGGGCCTTCCCCACTGGACCACCTCCAGCTTTTGACACGGACCCAACCCACTCTTCCCTTGACGGCTTCCCGCTGGTCAGCTAAGCGGCCGGCCAAGCCGCAGGGCCCCCTCTTTAGGTCCCTGCCGCCGGCAGACCCGCCTGCTGGTCACCGGTGTCCCTGCCCGCGACCCTCTCTCCTGCTTACCTCACCACTTCAGGCTGTTCACCTGGCCCCGCCCCCGTGATCCCGTGACCGCCTCCAGCTGCTCACCTGGCCCCGCCCCCTCCTTGACTTGACAGGGCTCAGCTGCGGGCCTGGGCCCGCCTCCTGGTTCCGGAAACCACGCCCCTGGTCCATTCGACCAATGAGCGAGCAGCGCCAGCCAGTCTGCCCTGCTCCCAAACACAGAGGAATAGCCCCCACCACTGGGATGTAAAGGCACATAGCCCTCTGCTCACAGGGTGCCTCCCAGGTCCCCAAGCGTGGGCAGACCAGCCAGCCCTCCCTTCAGGACACCCAGGGGCCTCCTTGAGCCTCGGGGCCGACCCTCTAACCCCCCCGCCCCGGCCCCCATCGCTCCCACCAAAGGGCAGCTCAGAGCAGAGTGTCCTGGGACGCACACAGCCCTGCCTATGGGCTTTGACAACCGGGAGAGAGCTGTGTCAAGTCCGAGAAATTATCACTTTCCACTCTGGGGGCACCTCCCCGGCCCCTCCGGAGGTTCTGACTGGTCTGGTGGCAAGGCCCCGGGGGCCTGCTTTCCGCCCCATTCGCCTGGAACGCCCTGCCCTGAGGACAAGGGTCCCTCTTGCTGGCATCCAGTCTGAAGGTCAGGCAGGAGAGGCTTTTGTGGGCACTTGAGACCCTCGTCCAGGTTTCACAGGGCCCCAGGGCCTTAGCCACTGGTGAGGGTTAGGTTGAGGGATAGGCTAAGTTTTAGTGTTAGGGTTAGTCTTTGACAATGGGGATAGAGCTGTGTCAAGTCCGAGAAAATCACTTTGCGCTCCTGGGGCACCTTCACTGGGCCCCAGGGCCTTCCCACTGGACCACCTCCAGCTTTTGACACGGGCCCCAACCCACTCTTCCCTTGACGGCTTCCTGCCGGTCAGCTAAGCGGCCGGCCAAGCCGCAGGGCCCCCTCTTTAGGTCCCTGTCGCCGGCAGACCCGCCTGCTGGTCACCCGTGTCCCTGCCCGCGACCCTCCCTCCTGCTTACCTCACCACTTCAGGCTGTTCACCTGGCCCCGCACCGGTGATCCCGTGACCGCCTCCAGCTGCTCACTTGGCCCCGCCCCCTCCTTGACTTGACAGGGCTCAGCTGTGGGCCTGGGCCCGCCTCCTGGTTCCGGAAACCACGCCCCTGGTCCATTCGACCAATGAGCGAGCAGCGCCAGCCAGTCTGCCCTGCTCCCAAACACAGAGGAATACCCCCACCACTGGGATGTAAAGGCACATAGCCCTCTGCTCACAGGGTGCCTCCCAGGTACCCAAGCGTGGGCAGACCAGCCAGCCCTCCCTTCAGGACACCCAGGGGCCTCCATGAGCCTCGGGGCCGGCCCTCTAACCCCCCCGCCCCGGCCCCCATCGCTCCCACCAAAGGGCAGCTCAGAGCAGAGTGTCCTGGGACGCCCACAGACCTGCATATGGGCTTTGACAACCGGGAGAGAGCTGTGTCAAGTCCGAGAAATTATCACTTTCCACTCTGGGGGCACCTCCCCGGCCCCTCCGGAGGTTCTGACTGGTCTGGTGGCAAGGCCCCGGGGGCCTGCTTTCCGCCCCATTCGCCTGGAACGCCCTGCCCTGAGGACAAGGGTCCCTCGTGCTGGCATCCAGTCTGAAGTTCAGGCAGGAGAGGCTTTTGTGGGCACTTGAGACCCTCGTCCAGGTTTCACAGGGCCCCAGGGCCTTAGCCACTGGTGAGGGTTAGGTTGAGGGATAGGCTAAGTTTTAGGGTTAGGGTTAGTCTTTGACAACGGGGATAGAGCTGTGTCAAGTCCGAGAAAATCACTTTGCGCTCCTGGGGCTCCTTCACTGGGCCCCAGGGCCTTCCCCACTGGACCACCTCCAGCTTTTGACACGGGCCCCACTCTTCCCTTGACGGCTTCCCGCCGGTCAGCTAAGCGGCCGGCCAAGCCGCAGGGCCCCCTCTTTAGGTCCCTGCCGCCGGCAGACCCGCCTGCTGGTCACCGGTGTCCCTGCCCGCGACCCTCTCTGCTGCTTACCTCACCACTTCAGGCTGTTCACCTGGCCCCGCCCCCGTGATCCCGTGACCGACTCCAGCTGCTCACCTGGCCCTGCCCCCTCCTTGACTTTACCTGGCTCAGCTGCGGGCCTGGGCCCGTCTCCTGGTTCCGGAAACCACGCCCCTGGTCCATTCGACCAATGAGCGAGCAGCGCCAGCCAGTCTGCCCTGCTCCCAAACACAGAGGAATAGCCCCCACCACTGGGATGTAAAGGCACATAGCCCTCTGCTCACAGGGTGCCTCCCAGGTCCCCAAGCGTGGGCAGACCAGTCAGCCCTCCCTTCAGGACACCCAGGGGCCTCCATGAGCCTCGGGGCCGGCCCTCTAACCCCCCCGCCCCGGCCCCCATCGCTCCCACCAAAGGGCAGCTCAGAGCAGAGTGTCCTGGGACGCCCACAGCCCTGCCTATGGGCTTTGACAACCGGGAGAGAGCTGTGTCAAGTCCGAGAAATTATCACTTTCCACTCTGGGGGCACCTCCCCGGCCCCTCCGGAGGTTCTGACTGGTCTGGTGGCCCGGCCCCGGGGGCCTGCTTTCCGCCCCATTCGCCTGGAACGCCCTGCCCTGAGGACTAGGGTCCCTCTTGCTGGCATCCAGTCTGAAGCTCAGGCAGGAGAGGCTTTTGTGGGCACTTGAGACCCTCGTCCAGGTTTCACAGGGCCCCAGGGCCTTAGCCACTGGTGAGGGTTAGGTTGAGGGATAGGCTAAGTTTTAGTGTTAGGGTTAGTCTTTGACAACGGGGATAGAGCTGTGTCAAGTCCGAGAAAATCACTTTGCGCTCCTGGGGCTGGGCCTTCCCCACTGGACCACCTCCAGCTTTTGACACGGACCCAACCCACTCTTCCCTTGACGGCTTCCCGCCGGTCAGCTAAGCGGCCGGCCAAGCCGCAGGGCCCCCTCTTTAGGTCCCTGCCGCCGGCAGACCCGCCTGCTGGTCACCGGTGTCCCTGCCCGCGACCCTCTCTCCTGCTTACCTCACCACTTCAGGCTGTTCACCTGGCCCCGCCCCCGTGATCCCGTGACCGCCTCCAGCTGCTCACCTGGCCCCGCCCCCTCCTT
Organism: Pipistrellus hanaki; assembly: GCF_964339955.1. Lineage (NCBI taxonomy): Eukaryota > Metazoa > Chordata > Mammalia > Chiroptera > Vespertilionidae > Pipistrellus > Pipistrellus hanaki. The sequence goes on along the minus strand of NW_028182272.1, from coordinate 144,417 downwards.
GACTTGACAGGGCTCAGCTGCGGGCCTGGGCCCGCCTCCTGGTTCCGGAAACCACGCCCCTGGTCCATTCGACCAATGAGCGAGCAGCGCCAGCCAGTCTGCCCTGCTCCCAAACACAGAGGAATAGCCCCCACCACTGGGATGTAAAGGCACATAGCCCTCTGCTCACAGGGTGCCTCCCAGGTCCCCAAGCGTGGGCAGACCAGCCAGCCCTTCCTTCAGGACACCCAGGGGGCTCCATGAGCCTCGGGGCCGGCCCTCTAACCCCCCCGCCCCGGCCCCCATCGCTCCCACCAAAGGGCAGCTCAGAGCAGAGTGTCCTGGGACGCCCACAGCCCTGCCTATGGGCTTTGACAACCGGGAGAGAGCTGTGTCAAGTCCGAGAAATTATCACTTTCCACTCTGGGGGCACCTCCCCGGCCCCTCCGGAGGTTCTGACTGGTCTGGTGGCCCGGCCCCGGGGACCTGCTTTCCGCCCCATTCGCCTGGAACGCCCTGCCCTGAGGACTAGGGTCCCTCTTGCTGGCATCCAGTCTGAAGCTCAGGCAGGAGAGGCTTTTGTGGGCACTTGAGACCCTCGTCCAGGTTTCACAGGGCCCCAGGGCCTTAGCCACTGGTGAGGGTTAGGTTGAGGGATAGGCTAAGTTTTAGTGTTAGGGTTAGTCTTTGACAACGGGGATAGAGCTGTGTCAAGTCCGAGAAAATCACTTTGCGCTCCTGGGGCTGGGCCTTCCCCACTGGACCACCTCCAGCTTTTGACACGGGCCCCAACCCACTCTTCCCTTGACGGCTTCCCGCCGGTCAGCTAAGCGGCCGGCCAAGCCGCAGGGCCCCCTCTTTAGGTCCCTGCCGCCGGCAGACCCGCCTGCTGGTCACCCGTGTCCCTGCCCGCGACCCTCTCTCCTGCTTACCTCACCACTTCAGGCTGTTCACCTGGCCCCGCCCCCGTGATCCCGTGACCGCCTCCAGCTGCTCACCTGGCCCCGCCCCCTCCTTGACTTGACAGGGCTCAGCTGCGGGCCTGGGCCCGCCTCCTGGTTCCGGAAACCACGCCCCTGGTCCATTCGACCAATGAGCGAGCAGCGCCAGCCAGTCTGCCCTGCTCCCAAACACAGAGGAATAGCCCCCACCACTGGGATGTAAAGGCACATAGCCCTCTGCTCACAGGGTGCCTCCCAGGTCCCCAAGCGTGGGCAGACCAGCCAGCCCTCCCTTCAGGACACCCAGGGACCTCCATGAGGCTCGGGGCCGGCCCTCTAACCCCCCCGCCCCGGCCCCCATCGCTCCCACCAAAGGGCAGCTCAGAGCAGAGTGTCCTGGGACGCCCACAGCCCTGCCTATGGGCTTTGACAACCGGGAGAGAGCTGTGTCAAGTCCGAGAAATTATCACTTTCCACTCTGGGGGCACCTCCCCGGCCCCTCCGGAGGTTCTGACTGGTCTGGTGGCCTGGCGAATGGGGCCTGCTTTCCGCCCCATTCGCCTGGAACGCCCTGCCCTGTGGACAAGTGTCCCTCTTGCTGGCATCCAGTCTGAAGCTCATGCAGGAGAGGCTTTTGTGGGCACTTGAGACCCTCGTCCAGGTTTCACAGGGCCCCAGGGCCTTAGCCACTGGTGAGGGTTAGGTTGAGGGATAGGCTAAGTTTTAGTGTTAGGGGTAGTCTTTGACAACGGGGATAGAGCTGTGTCAAGTCTGAGAAAATGACTTTGCGCTCCTGGGGCTCCTTCACCGGGCCCCAGGGCCTTCCCCACTGGACCACCTCCAGCTTTTGACACGGGCCCCAACCCACTCTTCCCTTGACGGCTTCCCGCCGGTCAGCTAAGCGGCCGGCCAAGCCGCAGGGCCCCCTCTTTAGGTCCCTGCCGCCGGCAGACCCGCCTGCTGGTCACCCGTGTCCCCGCCCGTGACCCTCTCTCCTGCTTACCTCACCACTTCAGGCTGTTCACCTGGCCCCGCCCTGGTGATCCCGTGACCGCCTCCAGCTGCTCACCTGGCCCCGCCCCCTCCTTGACTTGACAGGGCTCAGCTGTGGGCCTGGGCCCGCCTCCTGGTTCCGGAAACCACGCCCCTGGTCCATTCAACCAATGAGCGAGCAGCGCCAGCCAATCTGCCCTGCTCCCAAACACAGAGGAATAGCCCCCACCACTGGGATGTAAAGGCACATAGCCCTCTGCTCACAGGGTGCCTCCCAGGTCCCCAAGCGTGGGCAGACCAGCCAGCCCTCCCTTCAGGACACCCAGGGGCCTCCTTATGCCTCGGGGCGGGCCCTCTAACCCCCCCGCCCCGGCCCCCATCGCTCCCACCAAAGGGCAGCTCAGAGCAGAGTGCCCTGGGACGCCCACAGACCTGCCTATGGGCTTTGACAACCGGGAGAGAGCTGTGCCAAGTCCGAGAAATTATCACTTTCCACTCTGGGGGCACCTCCCCGGCCCCTCCGGAGGTTCTGACTGGTCTGGTGGCCCGGCCCCGGGGGCCTGCTTTCCGCCCCATTCGCCTGTAACGCCCTGCCCTGAGGACAAGGGTCCCTCTTGCTGGCATCCAGTCTGAAGCTCAGGCAGGAGAGGCTTTTGTGGGCACTTGAGACCCTTGTCCAGTTTTCACAGGGCCCCAGGGCCTTAGCCACTGGTGAGGGTTAGGTTGAGGGATAGGCTAAGTTTTAGTGTTAGGGTTAGTCTTTGACAACGGGGATAGAGCTGTGTCAAGTCCGAGAAAATCACTTTGCGCTCCTGGGGCTCCTTCACCGGGCCCCAGGGCCTTCCCCACTGGACCACCTCCAGCTTTTGACACGGGCCCCAACCCACTCTTCCCTTGACGGCTTCCCGCCGGTCAGCTAAACGGCCGGCCAAGCCGCAGGGCCCCCTCGTTAGGTCCCTGCCGCTGGCAGACCCGCCTGCTGGTCACCGGTGTCCCTGCCCGCGACCCTCTCTCCTGCTTACCTCACCACTTCAGGCTGTTCACCTGGCCCCGCCACCGTGATCCCGTGACCGCCTCCAGCTGCTCACCTGGCCCCGCCCCCTCCTTGACTTGACTGGGCTCAGCTGCTGGCCTGGGCCCGCATCCTGGTTCCGGAAACCACGCCCCTGGTCCATTCGACCAATGAGCGAGCAGCGCCAGCCAGTCTGCCCTGCTCCCAAACACAGAGGAATAGCCCCCACCACTGGGATGTAAAGGCACATAGCCCTCTGCTCACAGGGTGCCTCCCAGGTCCCCAAGCGTGGGCAGACCAGCCAGCCCTCCCTTCAGGACACCCAGGGGCCTCCATGAGCCTCGGGGCCGGCCTTCTAACCCCCCCGCCCCGGCCCCCATCGCTCCCACCAAAGGGCAGCTCAGAGCAGAGTGTCCTGGGACGCCCACAGCCCTGCCTATGGGCTTTGACAACCGGGAGAGAGCTGTGTCAAGTCCGAGAAATTATCACTTTCCACTCTGGGGGCACCTCCCCGGCCCCTCCGGAGGTTCTGACTGGTCTGGTGGCCCGGCCCCGGGGGCCTGCTTTCCGCCCCATTCTCCTGGAACGCCCTGCCCTGAGGACAAGGGTCCCTCTTGCTGGCATCCAGTCTGAAGCTCAGGCAGGAGAGGCTTTTGTGGGCACTTGAGACCCTCGTCCAGGTTTCACAGGGCCCCAGGGCCTTAGCCACTGGTGAGGGTTAGGTTGAGGGATAGGCTAAGTTTTAGTGTTAGGGTTAGTATTGACAACGGGGATAGAGCTGTGTCAAGTCCGAGAAAATCACTTTGCGCTCCTGGGGCTCCTTCACCGGGCCCCAGGGCCTTCCCCACTGGACCACCTCCAGCTTTTGACACGGGCCCCAACCCACTCTTCCCTTGACGGCTTCCCGCCGGTCAGCTAAGCGGCCGGCCAAGCCGCAGGGCCCCCTCTTTAGGTCCCTGCCGCCGGCAGACCCGCCTGCTGGTCACCAGTGTCCCCGCCCGTGACCCTCTCTCCTGCTTACCTCACCACTTCAGGCTGTTCACCTGGCCCCGCCACCGTGATCCCGTGACCGCCTCCAGCTGCTCACCTGGCCCCGCCCCCTCCTTGACTTGACAGGGCTCAGCTGCGGGCCTGGGCCCGCCTCCTGGTTCCGGAAACCACGCCCCTGGTCCATTCGACCAATGAGCGAGCAGCGCCAGCCAATCTGCCCTGCTCCCAAACACAGAGGAATAGCCCCCACCACTGGGATGTAAAGGCACATAGCCCTCTGCTCACAGGGTGCCTCCCAGGTCCCCAAGCGTGGGCAGACCAGCCAGCCCTTCCTTCAGGACACCCAGGGGGCTCCATGAGCCTCGGGGCCGGCCCTCTAACCCCCCCGCCCCGGCCCCCATCGCTCCCACCAAAGGGCAGCTCAGAGCAGAGTGTCCTGGGACGCCCACAGCCCTGCCTATGGGCTTTGACAACCGGGAGAGAGCTGTGTCAAGTCCGAGAAATTATCACTTTCCACTCTGGGGGCACCTCCCCGGCCCCTCCGGAGGTTCTGACTGGTCTGGTGGCCCGGCCCCGGGGACCTGCTTTCCGCCCCATTCGCCTGGAACGCCCTGCCCTGAGGACTAGGGTCCCTCTTGCTGGCATCCAGTCTGAAGCTCAGGCAGGAGAGGCTTTTGTGGGCACTTGAGACCCTCGTCCAGGTTTCACAGGGCCCCAGGGCCTTAGCCACTGGTGAGGGTTAGGTTGAGGGATAGGCTAAGTTTTAGTGTTAGGGTTAGTCTTTGACAACGGGGATAGAGCTGTGTCAAGTCCGAGAAAATCACTTTGCGCTCCTGGGGCTCCTTCACCGGGCCCCAGGGCCTTCCCCACTGGACCACCTCCAACTTTTGACACGGGCCCCAACCCACTCTTCCCATGACGGCTTCCCGCCGGTCAGCTAAGCGGCCGGCCAAGCCGCAGGGCCCCCTCTTTAGGTCCCTGCCGCCGGCAGACCCGCCTGCTGGTCACCCGTGTCCCTGTCTGCGACCCTCTCTCCTGCTTACCTCACCACTTCAGGCTGTTCACCTGGCCCCGGCCCCGTGATCCCGTGACCGCCTCCAGCTGCTCACCTGGCCCCGCCCCCTCCTTGACTTGACCGGGTTCAGCTGTGGGCCTGGGCCCGCCTCCTGGTTCCGGAAACCACGCCCCTGGTCCATTCGACCAATGAGCGAGCAGCGCCAGCCAGTCTGCCCTGCTCCCAAACACAGAGGAATAGCCCCCACCACTGGGATGTAAAGGCACATAGCCCTCTGCTCACAGGGTGCCTCCCAGGTCCCCAAGCGTGGGCAGACCAGCCAGCCCTCCCTTCAGGACACCCAGGGGCCTCCATGAGCCTCGGGGCCGGCCCTCTAACCCCCCCGCCCCGGCCCCCATCGCTCCCACCAAAGGGCAGCTCAGAGCAGAGTGTCCTGGCACGCCCACAGCCCTGCCTATGGGCTTTGACAACCGAGAGAGAGCTGTGTCAAGTCCGAGAAATTATCACTTTCCACTCTGGGGGCACCTCCCCGGCCCCTCCGGAGGTTCTGACTGGTCTGGTGGCCCGGCCCCGGGGACCTGCTTTCCGCCCCATTCGCCTGGAACGCCCTGCCCTGAGGACAAGGGTCCCTCTTGCTGGCATCCAGTCTGAAGCTCAGGCAGGAGAGGCTTTTGTGGGCACTTGAGACCCTCGTCCAGGTTTCACAGGGCCCCAGGGCCTTAGCCACTGGTGAGGGTTAGGTTGAGGGATAGGCTAAGTTTTAGTGTTAGGGTTAGTCTTTGACAACGGGGATAGAGCTGTGTCAAGTCCGAGAAAATCACTTTGCGCTACTGGGGCTCCTTCACCGGGACCCAGGGCCTTCCCCACTGGACCACTTCCAGCTTTTGACACGGGCCCCAACCCACTCTTCCCTTGACGGCTTCCCGCCGGTCAGCTAAGCGGCCGGCCAAGCCGCAGGGCCCCCTCTTTAGGTCCCTGCCACTGGCAGACCCGCCTGCTGGTCACCGGTGTCCCTGCCCGCGACCCTCTCTCCTGCTTACCTCACCACTTCAGGCTGTTCACCTGGCCCCGCCACTGTGATCCCGTGACCGCCTCCAGCTGCTCACCTGGCCCCGCCCCCTCCTTGACTTGACTGGGCTCAGCTGCTGGCCTGGGCCCGCATCCTGGTTCCAGAAACCACGCCCCTGGTCCATTCGACCAATGAGCGAGCAGCGCCAGCCAGTCTGCCCTGCTCCCAAACACAGAGGAATAGCCCCCACCACTGGGATGTAAAGGCACATAGCCCTCTGCTCACAGGGTGCCTCCCAGGTCCCCAAGCGTGGGCAGACCAGCCAGCCCTCCCTTCAGGACACCCAGGGGCCTCCATGAGCCTCGGGGCCGGCCCTCTAACCCCCCCGCCCCGGCCCCCATCGCTCCCACCAAAGGGCAGCTCAGAGCAGAGTGTCCTGGGACGCCCACAGCCCTGCCTATGGGCTTTGACAACCGGGAGAGAGCTGTGTCAAGTCCGAGAAATTATCACTTTCCACTCTGGGGGCACTTCCCCGGCCCCTCCGGAGGTTCTGACTGGTCTGGTGGCCCGGCCCCGGGGGCCTGCTTTCCGCCCCATTCGCCTGGAACGCCCTGCCCTGAGGACAAGGGTCCCTCTTGCTGGCATCCAGTCTGAAGCTCAGGCAGGAGAGGCTTTTGTGGGCACTTGAGACCCTCGTCCAGGTTTCACAGGGCCCCAGGGCCTTAGCCACTGGTGAGGGTTAGGTTGAGGGATAGGCTAAGTTTTAGTGTTAGGGTTAGTCTTTGACAACGGGGATAGAGCTGTGTCAAGTCCGAGAAAATCACTTTGCGCTCCTGGGGCTGGGCCTTCCCCACTGGACCACCTCCAGCTTTTGACACGGGCCCCAACCCACTCTTCCCTTGACGGCTTCCCGCCGGTCAGCTAAGCGGCCGGCCAAGCCGCAGGGCCCCCTCTTTAGGTCCCTGCCGCCGGCAGACCCGCCTGCTGGTCACCCGTGTCCCTGCCCGCGACCCTCTCTCCTGCTTACCTCACCACTTCAGGCTGTTCACCTGGCCCCGCCCCCGTGATCCCGTGACCGCCTCCAGCTGCTCACCTGGCCCCGCCCCCTCCTTGACTTGACAGGGCTCAGCTGCGGGCCTGGGCCCGCCTCCTGGTTCCGGAAACCACGCCCCTGGTCCATTCGACCAATGAGCGAGCAGCGCCAGCCAGTCTGCCCTGCTCCCAAACACAGAGGAATAGCCCCCACCACTGGGATGTAAAGGCACATAGCCCTCTGCTCACAGGGTGCCTCCCAGGTCCCCAAGCGTGGGCAGACCAGCCAGCCCTCCCTTCAGGACACCCAGGGGCCTCCATGAGCCTCGGGGCCGGCCCTCTAACCCCCCCGCCCCGGCCCCCATCGCTCCCACCAAAGGGCAGCTCAGAGCAGAGTGTCCTGGGACGCCCACAGCCCTGCCTATGGGCTTTGACAACCGGGAGAGAGCTGTGTCAAGTCCGAGAAATTATCACTTTCCACTCTGGGGGCACCTCCCCGGCCCCTCCGGAGGTTCTGACTGGTCTGTTGGCCAGGCCCCGGGGACCTGCTTTCCGCCCCATTCACCTGGAACGCCCTGCCCTGAGGACTAGGGTCCCTCTTGCTGGCATCCAGTCTGAAGCTCAGGCAGGAGAGGCTTTTGTGGGCACTTGAGACCCTCGTCCAGGTTTCACAGGGCCCCAGGGCCTTAGCCACTGGTGAGGGTTAGGTTGAGGGATAGGCTAAGTTTTAGTGTTAGGGTTAGTCTTTGACAACGGGGATAGAGCTGTGTCAAGTCCGAGAAAATCACTTTGCGCTCCTGGGGCTCCTTCACCGGGCCCCAGGGCCTTCCCCACTGGACCACCTCCAGCTTTTGACACGGGCCCCAACCCACTCTTCCCTTGACGGCTTCCCGCCGGTCAGCTAAGCGGCCGGCCAAGCCGCAGGGCCCCCTCTTTAGGTCCCTGCCGCCGGCAGACCCGCCTGCTGGTCACCGGTGTCCCTGCCCGCGACCCTCTCTGCTGCTTACCTCACCACTTCAGGCTGTTCACCTGGCCCCGCCCCCGTGATCCCGTGACCGCCTCCAGCTGCTCACCTGGCCCCGCCCCCTCCTTGACTTGACCGGGCTCAGCTGCGGGCCTGGGCCCGCCTCCTGGTTCCGGAAACCACGCCCGTGGTCCATTCGACCAATGAGCGAGCAGCGCCAGCCAGTCTGCCCTGCTCCCAAACACAGAGGAATAGCCCCCACCACTGGGATGTAAAGGCACATAGCCCTCTGCTCACAGGGTGCCTCCCAGGTCCCCAAGCGTGGGCAGACCAGTCAGCCCTCCCTTCAGGACACCCAGGGGCCTCCATGAGCCTCGGGGCCGGCCCTCTAACCCCCCCGCCCCGGCCCCCATCGCTCCCACCAAAGGGCAGCTCAGAGCAGAGTGTCCTGGGACGCCCACAGCCCTGCCTATGGGCTTTGACAACCGGGAGAGAGCTGTGTCAAGTCCGAGAAATTATCACTTTCCACTCTGGGGGCACCTCCCCGGCCCCTCCGGAGGTTCTGACTGGTCTGGTGGCCCGGCCCCGGGGGCCTGCTTTCCGCCCCATTCGCCTGGAACGCCCTGCCCTGAGGACTAGGGTCCCTCTTGCTGGCATCCAGTCTGAAGCTCAGGCAGGAGAGGCTTTTGTGGGCACTTGAGACCCTCGTCCAGGTTTCACAGGGCCCCAGGGCCTTAGCCACTGGTGAGGGTTAGGTTGAGGGATAGGCTAAGTTTTAGTGTTAGGGTTAGTCTTTGACAACGGGGATAGAGCTGTGTCAAGTCCGAGAAAATCACTTTGCGCTCCTGGGGCTGGGCCTTCCCCACTGGACCACCTCCAGCTTTTGACACGGGCCCCAACCCACTCTTCCCTTGACGGCTTCCCGCCGGTCAGCTAAGCGGCCGGCCAAGCCGCAGGGCCCCCTCTTTAGGTCCCTGCCGCCGGCAGACCCGCCTGCTGGTCACCGGTGTCCCTGCCCGCGACCCTCTCTCCTGCTTACCTCACCACTTCAGGCTGTTCACCTGGCCCCGCCCCCGTGATCCCGTGACCGCCTCCAGCTGCTCACCTGGCCCCGCCCCCTCCTTGACTTGACAGGGCTCAGCTGCGGGCCTGGGCCCGCCTCCTGGTTCCGGAAACCACGCCCCTGGTCCATTCGACCAATGAGCGAGCAGCGCCAGCCAGTCTGCCCTGCTCCCAAACACAGAGGAATAGCCCCCACCACTGGGATGTAAAGGCACATAGCCCTCTGCTCACAGGGTGCCTCCCAGGTCCCCAAGCGTGGGCAGACCAGCCAGCCCTCCCTTCAGGACACCCAGGGGCCTCCATGAGCCTCGGGGCCGGCCCTCTAACCCCCCCGCCCCGGCCCCCATCGCTCCCACCAAAGGGCAGCTCAGAGCAGAGTGTCCTGGGACGCCCACAGCCCTGCCTATGGGCTTTGACAACCGGGAGAGAGCTGTGTCAAGTCCGAGAAATTATCACTTTCCACTCTGGGGGCACTTCCCCGGCCCCTCCGGAGGTTCTGACTGGTCTGGTGGCCCGGCCCCGGGGGCCTGCTTTCCGCCCCATTCGCCTGGAACGCCCTGCCCTGAGGACAAGGGTCCCTCTTGCTGGCATCCAGTCTGAAGCTCAGGCAGGAGAGGCTTTTGTGGGCACTTGAGACCCTCGTCCAGGTTTCACAGGGCCCCAGGGCCTTAGCCACTGGTGAGGGTTAGGTTGAGGGATAGGCTAAGTTTTAGTGTTAGGGTTAGTCTTTGACAACGGGGATAGAGCTGTGTCAAGTCCGAGAAAATCACTTTGCGCTCCTGGGGCTGGGCCTTCCCCACTGGACCACCTCCAGCTTTTGACACGGGCCCCAACCCACTCTTCCCTTGACGGCTTCCCGCCGGTCAGCTAAGCGGCCGGCCAAGCCGCAGGGCCCCCTCTTTAGGTCCCTGCCGCCGGCAGACCCGCCTGCTGGTCACCCGTGTCCCTGCCCGCGACCCTCTCTCCTGCTTACCTCACCACTTCAGGCTGTTCACCTGGCCCCGCCCCCGTGATCCCGTGACCGCCTCCAGCTGCTCACCTGGCCCCGCCCCCTCCTTGACTTGACAGGGCTCAGCTGCGGGCCTGGGCCCGCCTCCTGGTTCCGGAAACCACGCCCCTGGTCCATTCGACCAATGAGCGAGCAGCGCCAGCCAGTCTGCCCTGCTCCCAAACACAGAGGAATAGCCCCCACCACTGGGATGTAAAGGCACATAGCCCTCTGCTCACAGGGTGCCTCCCAGGTCCCCAAGCGTGGGCAGACCAGCCAGCCCTCCCTTCAGGACACCCAGGGGCCTCCATGAGCCTCGGGGCCGGCCCTCTAACCCCCCCGCCCCGGCCCCCATCGCTCCCACCAAAGGGCAGCTCAGAGCAGAGTGTCCTGGGACGCCCACAGCCCTGCCTATGGGCTTTGACAACCGGGAGAGAGCTGTGTCAAGTCCGAGAAATTATCACTTTCCACTCTGGGGGCACCTCCCCGGCCCCTCCGGAGGTTCTGACTGGTCTGTTGGCCAGGCCCCGGGGACCTGCTTTCCGCCCCATTCACCTGGAACGCCCTGCCCTGAGGACTAGGGTCCCTCTTGCTGGCATCCAGTCTGAAGCTCAGGCAGGAGAGGCTTTTGTGGGCACTTGAGACCCTCGTCCAGGTTTCACAGGGCCCCAGGGCCTTAGCCACTGGTGAGGGTTAGGTTGAGGGATAGGCTAAGTTTTAGTGTTAGGGTTAGTCTTTGACAACGGGGATAGAGCTGTGTCAAGTCCGAGAAAATCACTTTGCGCTCCTGGGGCTCCTTCACCGGGCCCCAGGGCCTTCCCCACTGGACCACCTCCAGCTTTTGACACGGGCCCCAACCCACTCTTCCCTTGACGGCTTCCCGCCGGTCAGCTAAGCGGCCGGCCAAGCCGCAGGGCCCCCTCTTTAGGTCCCTGCCGCCGGCAGACCCGCCTGCTGGTCACCGGTGTCCCTGCCCGCGACCCTCTCTGCTGCTTACCTCACCACTTCAGGCTGTTCACCTGGCCCCGCCCCCGTGATCCCGTGACCGCCTCCAGCTGCTCACCTGGCCCCGCCCCCTCCTTGACTTGACCGGGCTCAGCTGCGGGCCTGGGCCCGCCTCCTGGTTCCGGAAACCACGCCCGTGGTCCATTCGACCAATGAGCGAGCAGCGCCAGCCAGTCTGCCCTGCTCCCAAACACAGAGGAATAGCCCCCACCACTGGGATGTAAAGGCACATAGCCCTCTGCTCACAGGGTGCCTCCCAGGTCCCCAAGCGTGGGCAGACCAGTCAGCCCTCCCTTCAGGACACCCAGGGGCCTCCATGAGCCTCGGGGCCGGCCCTCTAACCCCCCCGCCCCGGCCCCCATCGCTCCCACCAAAGGGCAGCTCAGAGCAGAGTGTCCTGGGACGCCCACAGCCCTGCCTATGGGCTTTGACAACCGGGAGAGAGCTGTGTCAAGTCCGAGAAATTATCACTTTCCACTCTGGGGGCACCTCCCCGGCCCCTCCGGAGGTTCTGACTGGTCTGGTGGCCCGGCCCCGGGGGCCTGCTTTCCGCCCCATTCGCCTGGAACGCCCTGCCCTGAGGACTAGGGTCCCTCTTGCTGGCATCCAGTCTGAAGCTCAGGCAGGAGAGGCTTTTGTGGGCACTTGAGACCCTCGTCCAGGTTTCACAGGGCCCCAGGGCCTTAGCCACTGGTGAGGGTTAGGTTGAGGGATAGGCTAAGTTTTAGTGTTAGGGTTAGTCTTTGACAACGGGGATAGAGCTGTGTCAAGTCCGAGAAAATCACTTTGCGCTCCTGGGGCTGGGCCTTCCCCACTGGACCACCTCCAGCTTTTGACACGGGCCCCAACCCACTCTTCCCTTGACGGCTTCCCGCCGGTCAGCTAAGCGGCCGGCCAAGCCGCAGGGCCCCCTCTTTAGGTCCCTGCCGCCGGCAGACCCGCCTGCTGGTCACCGGTGTCCCTGCCCGCGACCCTCTCTCCTGCTTACCTCACCACTTCAGGCTGTTCACCTGGCCCCGCCCCCGTGATCCCGTGACCGCCTCCAGCTGCTCACCTGGCCCCGCCCCCTCCTTGACTTGACAGGGCTCAGCTGCGGGCCTGGGCCCGCCTCCTGGTTCCGGAAACCACGCCCCTGGTCCATTCGACCAATGAGCGAGCAGCGCCAGCCAGTCTGCCCTGCTCCCAAACACAGAGGAATAGCCCCCACCACTGGGATGTAAAGGCACATAGCCCTCTGCTCACAGGGTGCCTCCCAGGTCCCCAAGCGTGGGCAGACCAGCCAGCCCTCCCTTCAGGACACCCAGGGGCCTCCATGAGCCTCGGGGCCGGCCCTCTAACCCCCCCGCCCCGGCCCCCATCGCTCCCACCAAAGGGCAGCTCAGAGCAGAGTGTCCTGGGACGCCCACAGCCCTGCCTATGGGCTTTGACAACCGGGAGAGAGCTGTGTCAAGTCCGAGAAATTATCACTTTCCACTCTGGGGGCACCTCCCCGGCCCCTCCGGAGGTTCTGACTGGTCTGGTGGCCCGGCCCCGGGGGCCTGCTTTCCGCCCCATTCTCCTGGAACGCCCTGCCCTGAGGACAAGGGTCCCTCTTGCTGGCATCCAGTCTGAAGCTCAGGCAGGAGAGGCTTTTGTGGGCACTTGAGACCCTCGTCCAGGTTTCACAGGGCCCCAGGGCCTTAGCCACTGGTGAGGGTTAGGTTGAGGGATAGGCTAAGTTTTAGTGTTAGGGTTAGTATTGACAACGGGGATAGAGCTGTGTCAAGTCCGAGAAAATCACTTTGCGCTCCTGGGGCTCCTTCACCGGGCCCCAGGGCCTTCCCCACTGGACCACCTCCAGCTTTTGACACGGGCCCCAACCCACTCTTCCCTTGACGGCTTCCCGCCGGTCAGCTAAGCGGCCGGCCAAGCCGCAGGGCCCCCTCTTTAGGTCCCTGCCGCCGGCAGACCCGCCTGCTGGTCACCAGTGTCCCCGCCCGTGACCCTCTCTCCTGCTTACCTCACCACTTCAGGCTGTTCACCTGGCCCCGCCCCCGTGATCCCGTGACCGCCTCCAGCTGCTCACCTGGCCCCGCCCCCTCCTTGACTTGACAGGGCTCAGCTGCGGGCCTGGGCCCGCCTCCTGGTTCCGGAAACCACGCCCCTGGTCCATTCGACCAATGAGCGAGCAGCGCCAGCCAATCTGCCCTGCTCCCAAACACAGAGGAATAGCCCCCACCACTGGGATGTAAAGGCACATAGCCCTCTGCTCACAGGGTGCCTCCCAGGTCCCCAAGCGTGGGCAGACCAGCCAGCCCTTCCTTCAGGACACCCAGGGGGCTCCATGAGCCTCGGGGCCGGCCCTCTAACCCCCCCGCCCCGGCCCCCATCGCTCCCACCAAAGGGCAGCTCAGAGCAGAGTGTCCTGGGACGCCCACAGCCCTGCCTATGGGCTTTGACAACCGGGAGAGAGCTGTGTCAAGTCCGAGAAATTATCACTTTCCACTCTGGGGGCACCTCCCCGGCCCCTCCGGAGGTTCTGACTGGTCTGGTGGCCCGGCCCCGGGGACCTGCTTTCCGCCCCATTCGCCTGGAACGCCCTGCCCTGAGGACAAGGGTCCCTCTTGCTGGCATCCAGTCTGAAGCTCAGGCAGGAGAGGCTTTTGTGGGCACTTGAGACCCTCGTCCAGGTTTCACAGGGCCCCAGGGCCTTAGCCACTGGTGAGGGTTAGGTTGAGGGATAGGCTAAGTTTTAGTGTTAGGGTTAGTCTTTGACAACGGGGATAGAGCTGTGTCAAGTCCGAGAAAATCACTTTGCGCTACTGGGGCTCCTTCACCGGGACCCAGGGCCTTCCCCACTGGACCACCTCCAGCTTTTGACACGGGCCCCAACCCACTCTTCCCTTGACGGCTTCCCGCCGGTCAGCTAAGCGGCCGGCCAAGCCGCAGGGCCCCCTCTTTAGGTCCCTGCCACTGGCAGACCCGCCTGCTGGTCACCGGTGTCCCTGCCCGCGACCCTCTCTCCTGCTTACCTCACCACTTCAGGCTGTTCACCTGGCCCCGCCACTGTGATCCCGTGACCGCCTCCAGCTGCTCACCTGGCCCCGCCCCCTCCTTGACTTGACAGGGCTCAGCTGCGGGCCTGGGCCCGCCTCCTGGTTCCGGAAACCACGCCCCTGGTCCATTCGACCAATGAGCGAGCAGCGCCAGCCAGTCTGCCCTGCTCCCAAACACAGAGGAATAGCCCCCACCACTGGGATGTAAAGGCACATAGCCCTCTGCTCACAGGGTGCCTCCCAGGTCCCCAAGCGTGGGCAGACCAGCCAGCCCTTCCTTCAGGACACCCAGGGGGCTCCATGAGCCTCGGGGCCGGCCCTCTAACCCCCCCGCCCCGGCCCCCATCGCTCCCACCAAAGGGCAGCTCAGAGCAGAGTGTCCTGGGACGCCCACAGCCCTGCCTATGGGCTTTGACAACCGGGAGAGAGCTGTGTCAAGTCCGAGAAATTATCACTTTCCACTCTGGGGGCACCTCCCCGGCCCCTCCGGAGGTTCTGACTGGTCTGGTGGCCCGGCCCCGGGGACCTGCTTTCCGCCCCATTCGCCTGGAACGCCCTGCCCTGAGGACTAGGGTCCCTCTTGCTGGCATCCAGTCTGAAGCTCAGGCAGGAGAGGCTTTTGTGGGCACTTGAGACCCTCGTCCAGGTTTCACAGGGCCCCAGGGCCTTAGCCACTGGTGAGGGTTAGGTTGAGGGATAGGCTAAGTTTTAGTGTTAGGGTTAGTCTTTGACAACGGGGATAGAGCTGTGTCAAGTCCGAGAAAATCACTTTGCGCTCCTGGGGCTGGGCCTTCCCCACTGGACCACCTCCAGCTTTTGACACGGGCCCCAACCCACTCTTCCCTTGACGGCTTCCCGCCGGTCAGCTAAGCGGCCGGCCAAGCCGCAGGGCCCCCTCTTTAGGTCCCTGCCGCCGGCAGACCCGCCTGCTGGTCACCGGTGTCCCTGCCCGCGACCCTCTCTCCTGCTTACCTCACCACTTCAGGCTGTTCACCTGGCCCCGCCCCCGTGATCCCGTGACCGCCTCCAGCTGCTCACCTGGCCCCGCCCCCTCCTTGACTTGACAGGGCTCAGCTGCGGGCCTGGGCCCGCCTCCTGGTTCCGGAAACCACGCCCCTGGTCCATTCGACCAATGAGCGAGCAGCGCCAGCCAGTCTGCCCTGCTCCCAAACACAGAGGAATAGCCCCCACCACTGGGATGTAAAGGCACATAGCCCTCTGCTCACAGGGTGCCTCCCAGGTCCCCAAGCGTGGGCAGACCAGCCAGCCCTTCCTTCAGGACACCCAGGGGGCTCCATGAGCCTCGGGGCCGGCCCTCTAACCCCCCCGCCCCGGCCCCCATCGCTCCCACCAAAGGGCAGCTCAGAGCAGAGTGTCCTGGGACGCCCACAGCCCTGCCTATGGGCTTTGACAACCGGGAGAGAGCTGTGTCAAGTCCGAGAAATTATCACTTTCCACTCTGGGGGCACCTCCCCGGCCCCTCCGGAGGTTCTGACTGGTCTGGTGGCCCGGCCCCGGGGACCTGCTTTCCGCCCCATTCGCCTGGAACGCCCTGCCCTGAGGACTAGGGTCCCTCTTGCTGGCATCCAGTCTGAAGCTCAGGCAGGAGAGGCTTTTGTGGGCACTTGAGACCCTCGTCCAGGTTTCACAGGGCCCCAGGGCCTTAGCCACTGGTGAGGGTTAGGTTGAGGGATAGGCTAAGTTTTAGTGTTAGGGTTAGTCTTTGACAACGGGGATAGAGCTGTGTCAAGTCCGAGAAAATCACTTTGCGCTCCTGGGGCTGGGCCTTCCCCACTGGACCACCTCCAGCTTTTGACACGGGCCCCAACCCACTCTTCCCTTGACGGCTTCCCGCCGGTCAGCTAAGCGGCCGGCCAAGCCGCAGGGCCCCCTCTTTAGGTCCCTGCCGCCGGCAGACCCGCCTGCAGGTCACCCGTGTCCCTGCCCGCGACCCTCTCTCCTGCTTACCTCACCACTTCAGGCTGTTCACCTGGCCCCGCCCCCGTGATCCCGTGACCGCCTCCAGCTGCTCACCTGGCCCCGCCCCCTCCTTGACTTGACAGGGCTCAGCTGCGGGCCTGGGCCCGCCTCCTGGTTCCGGAAACCACGCCCCTGGTCCATTCGACCAATGAGCGAGCAGCGCCAGCCAGTCTGCCCTGCTCCCAAACACAGAGGAATAGCCCCCACCACTGGGATGTAAAGGCACATAGCCCTCTGCTCACAGGGTGCCTCCCAGGTCCCCAAGCGTGGGCAGACCAGCCAGCCCTTCCTTCAGGACACCCAGGGGGCTCCATGAGCCTCGGGGCCGGCCCTCTAACCCCCCCGCCCCGGCCCCCATCGCTCCCACCAAAGGGCAGCTCAGAGCAGAGTGTCCTGGGACGCCCACAGCCCTGCCTATGGGCTTTGACAACCGGGAGAGAGCTGTGTCAAGTCCGAGAAATTATCACTTTCCACTCTGGGGGCACCTCCCCGGCCCCTCCGGAGGTTCTGACTGGTCTGGTGGCCCGGCCCCGGGGACCTGCTTTCCGCCCCATTCGCCTGGAACGCCCTGCCCTGAGGACTAGGGTCCCTCTTGCTGGCATCCAGTCTGAAGCTCAGGCAGGAGAGGCTTTTGTGGGCACTTGAGACCCTCGTCCAGGTTTCACAGGGCCCCAGGGCCTTAGCCACTGGTGAGGGTTAGGTTGAGGGATAGGCTAAGTTTTAGTGTTAGGGTTAGTCTTTGACAACGGGGATAGAGCTGTGTCAAGTCCGAGAAAATCACTTTGCGCTCCTGGGGCTCCTTCACGGGGACCCAGGGCCTTCCCCACTGGACCACCTCCAGCTTTTGACACGGGCCCCAACCCACTCTTCCCTTGACGGCTTCCCGCCGGTCAGCTAAGCGGCCGGCCAAGCCGCAGGGCCCCCTCTTTAGGTCCCTGCCGCCGGCAGACCCGCCTGCTGGTCACCGGTGTCCCTGCCCGCGACCCTCTCTCCTGCTTACCTCACCACTTCAGGCTGTTCACCTGGCCCCGCCCCCGTGATCCCGTGACCGCCTCCAGCTGCTCACCTGGCCCCGCCCCCTCCTTGACTTGACCGGGCTCAGCTGCGGGCCTGGGCCCGCCTCCTGGTTCCGGAAACCACGCCCGTGGTCCATTCGACCAATGAGCGAGCAGCGCCAGCCAGTCTGCCCTGCTCCCAAACACAGAGGAATAGCCCCCACCACTGGGATGTAAAGGCACATAGCCCTCTGCTCACAGGGTGCCTCCCAGGTCCCCAAGCGTGGGCAGACCAGCCAGCCCTCCCTTCAGGACACCCAGGGGCCTCCATGAGCCTCGGGGCCGGCCCTCTAACCCCCCCGCCCCGGCCCCCATCGCTCCCACCAAAGGGCAGCTCAGAGCAGAGTGTCCTGGGACGCCCACAGCCCTGCCTATGGGCTTTGACAACCGGGAGAGAGCTGTGTCAAGTCCGAGAAATTATCACTTTCCACTCTGGGGGCACCTCCCCGGCCCCTCCGGAGGTTCTGACTGGTCTGGTGGCCCGGCCCCGGGGGCCTGCTTTCCGCCCCATTCGCCTGGAACGCCCTGCCCTGAGGACTAGGGTCCCTCTTGCTGGCATCCAGTCTGAAGCTCAGGCAGGAGAGGCTTTTGTGGGCACTTGAGACCCTCGTCCAGGTTGCACAGGGCCCCAGGGCCTTAGCCACTGGTGAGGGTTAGGTTGAGGGATAGGCTAAGTTTTAGTGTTAGGGTTAGTCTTTGACAACGGGGATAGAGCTGTGTCAAGTCCGAGAAAATCACTTTGCGCTCCTGGGGCTGGGCCTTCCCCACTGGACCACCTCCAGCTTTTGACACGGGCCCCAACCCACTCTTCCCTTGACGGCTTCCCGCCGGTCAGCTAAGCGGCCGGCCAAGCCGCAGGGCCCCCTCTTTAGGTCCCTGCCGCCGGCAGACCCGCCTGCAGGTCACCCGTGTCCCTGCCCGCGACCCTCTCTCCTGCTTACCTCACCACTTCAGGCTGTTCACCTGGCCCCGCCCCCGTGATCCCGTGACCGCCTCCAGCTGCTCACCTGGCCCCGCCCCCTCCTTGACTTGACAGGGCTCAGCTGCGGGCCTGGGCCCGCCTCCTGGTTCCGGAAACCACGCCCCTGGTCCATTCGACCAATGAGCGAGCAGCGCCAGCCAGTCTGCCCTGCTCCCAAACACAGAGGAATAGCCCCCACCACTGGGATGTAAAGGCACATAGCCCTCTGCTCACAGGGTGCCTCCCAGGTCCCCAAGCGTGGGCAGACCAGCCAGCCCTCCCTTCAGGACACCCAGGGGCCTCCATGAGCCTCGGGGCCGGCCCTCTAACCCCCCCGCCCCGGCCCCCATCGCTCCCACCAAAGGGCAGCTCAGAGCAGAGTGTCCTGGCACGCCCACAGCCCTGCCTATGGGCTTTGACAACCGAGAGAGAGCTGTGTCAAGTCCGAGAAATTATCACTTTCCACTCTGGGGGCACCTCCCCGGCCCCTCCGGAGGTTCTGACTGGTCTGGTGGCCCGGCCCCGGGGACCTGCTTTCCGCCCCATTCGCCTGGAACGCCCTGCCCTGAGGACAAGGGTCCCTCTTGCTGGCATCCAGTCTGAAGCTCAGGCAGGAGAGGCTTTTGTGGGCACTTGAGACCCTCGTCCAGGTTTCACAGGGCCCCAGGGCCTTAGCCACTGGTGAGGGTTAGGTTGAGGGATAGGCTAAGTTTTAGTGTTAGGGTTAGTCTTTGACAACGGGGATAGAGCTGTGTCAAGTCCGAGAAAATCACTTTGTGCTCCTGGGGCTGGGCCTTCCCCACTGGACCACCTCCAGCTTTTGACACGGGCCCCAACCCACTCTTCCCTTGACGGCTTCCCGCCGGTCAGCTAAGCGGCCGGCCAAGCCGCAGGGCCCCCTCTTTAGGTCCCTGCCGCCGGCAGACCCGCCTGCTGGTCACCCATGTCCCTGCCCGCGACCCTCTCTCCTGCTTACCTCACCACTTCAGGCTGTTCACCTGGCCCCGCCCCCGTGATCCCGTGACCGCCTCCAGCTGCTCACCTGGCCCCGCCCCCTCCTTGACTTGACAGGGCTCAGCTGCGGGCCTGGGCCCGCCTCCTGGTTCCGGAAACCACGCCCGTGGTCCATTCGACCAATGAGCGAGCAGCGCCAGCCAGTCTGCCCTGCTCCCAAACACAGAGGAATAGCCCCCACCACTGGGATGTAAAGGCACATAGCCCTCTGCTCACAGGGTGCCTCCCAGGTCCCCAAGCGTGGGCAGACCAGCCAGCCCTCCCTTCAGGACACCCAGGGGCCTCCATGAGCCTCGGGGCCGGCCCTCTAACCCCCCCGCCCCGGCCCCCATCGCTCCCACCAAAGGGCAGCTCAGAGCAGAGTGTCCTGGGACGCCCACAGCCCTGCCTATGGGCTTTGACAACCGGGAGAGAGCTGTGTCAAGTCCGAGAAATTATCACTTTCCACTCTGGGGGCACCTCCCCCGCCCCTCCGGAGGTTCTGACTGGTCTGGTGGCCCGGCCCCGGGGACCTGCTTTCCGCCCCATTCGCCTGGAACGCCCTGCCCTGAGGACTAGGGTCCCTCTTGCTGGCATCCAGTCTGAAGCTCAGGCAGGAGAGGCTTTTGTGGGCACTTGAGACCCTCGTCCAGGTTTCACAGGGCCCCAGGGCCTTAGCCACTGGTGAGGGTTAGGTTGAGGGATAGGCTAAGTTTTAGTGTTAGGGTTAGTCTTTGACAACGGGGATAGAGCTTTGTCAAGTCCGAGAAAATCTCTTTGCGCTCCTGGGGCTCCTTCACCGGGCCCCAGGGCCTTCCCCACTGGACCACCTCCAGCTTTTGACACGGGCCCCAACCCACTCTTCCCTTGACGGCTTCCCGCCGGTCAGCTAAGCGGCCGGCCAAGCCGCAGGGCCCCCTCTTTAGGTCCCTGCCGCCGGCAGACCCGCCTGCTGGTCACCGGTGTCCCTGCCCGCGACCCTCTCTGCTGCTTACCTCACCACTTCAGGCTGTTCACCTGGCCCCGCCCCCGTGATCCCGTGACCGCCTCCAGCTGCTCACCTGGCCCCGCCCCCTCCTTGACTTGACCGGGCTCAGCTGCGGGCCTGGGCCCGCCTCCTGGTTCCGGAAACCACGCCCCTGGTCCATTCGACCAATGAGCGAGCAGCGCCAGCCAGTCTGCCCAGCTCCCAAACACAGAGGAATAGCCCCCACCACTGGGATGTAAAGGCACATAGCCCTCTGCTCACAGGGTGCCTCCCAGGTCCCCAAGCGTGGGCAGACCAGTCAGCCCTCCCTTCAGGACACCCAGGGGCCTCCATGAGCCTCGGGGCCGGCCCTCTAACCCCCCCGCCCCGGCCCCCATCGCTCCCACCAAAGGGCAGCTCAGAGCAGAGTGTCCTGGGACGCCCACAGCCCTGCCTATGGGCTTTGACAACCGGGAGAGAGCTGTGTCAAGTCCGAGAAATTATCACTTTCCACTCTGGGGGCACCTCCCCGGCCCCTCCGGAGGTTCTGACTGGTCTGGTGGCCCGGCCCCGGGGGCCTGCTTTCCGCCCCATTCGCCTGGAACGCCCTGCCCTGAGGACTAGGGTCCCTCTTGCTGGCATCCAGTCTGAAGCTCAGGCAGGAGAGGCTTTTGTGGGCACTTGAGACCCTCGTCCAGGTTTCACAGGGCCCCAGGGCCTTAGCCACTGGTGAGGGTTAGGTTGAGGGATAGGCTAAGTTTTAGTGTTAGGGTTAGTCTTTGACAACGGGGATAGAGCTGTGTCAAGTCCGAGAAAATCACTTTGCGCTCCTGGGGCTGGGCCTTCCCCACTGGACCACCTCCAGCTTTTGACACGGGCCCCAACCCACTCTTCCCTTGACGGCTTCCCGCCGGTCAGCTAAGCGGCCGGCCAAGCCGCAGGGCCCCCTCTTTAGGTCCCTGCCGCCGGCAGACCCGCCTGCTGGTCACCGGTGTCCCTGCCCGCGACCCTCTCTCCTGCTTACCTCACCACTTCAGGCTGTTCACCTGGCCCCGCCCCCGTGATCCCGTGACCGCCTCCAGCTGCTCACCTGGCCCCGCCCCCTCCTTGACTTGACAGGGCTCAGCTGCGGGCCTGGGCCCGCCTCCTGGTTCCGGAAACCACGCCCCTGGTCCATTCGACCAATGAGCGAGCAGCGCCAGCCAGTCTGCCCTGCTCCCAAACACAGAGGAATAGCCCCCACCACTGGGATGTAAAGGCACATAGCCCTCTGCTCACAGGGTGCCTCCCAGGTCCCCAAGCGTGGGCAGACCAGCCAGCCCTTCCTTCAGGACACCCAGGGGCCTCCATGACCCTCGGGGCCGGCCCTCTAACCCCCCCGCCCCGGCCCCCATCGCTCCCACCAAAGGGCAGCTCAGAGCAGAGTGTCCTGGGACGCCCACAGCCCTGCCTATGGGCTTTGACAACCGGGAGAGAGCTGTGTCAAGTCCGAGAAATTATCACTTTCCACTCTGGGGGCACCTCCCCGGCCCCTCCGGAGGTTCTGACTGGTCTGGTGGCCCGGCCCCGGGGACCTGCTTTCCGCCCCATTCGCCTGGAACGCCCTGCCCTGAGGACTAGGGTCCCTCTTGCTGGCATCCAGTCTGAAGCTCAGGCAGGAGAGGCTTTTGTGGGCACTTGAGACCCTCGTCCAGGTTTCACAGGGCCCCAGGGCCTTAGCCACTGGTGAGGGTTAGGTTGAGGGATAGGCTAAGTTTTAGTGTTAGGGTTAGTCTTTGACAACGGGGATAGAGCTGTGTCAAGTCCGAGAAAATCACTTTGCGCTCCTGGGGCTCCTTCACCGGGCCCCAGGGCCTTCCCCACTGGACCACCTCCAGCTTTTGACACGGGCCCCAACCCACTCTTCCCTTGACGGCTTCCCGCCGGTCAGCTAAGCGGCCGGCCAAGCCGCAGGGCCCCCTCTTTAGGTCCCTGCCGCCGGCAGACCCGCCTGCTGGTCACCGGTGTCCCTGCCCGCGACCCTCTCTCCTGCTTACCTCACCACTTCAGGCTGTTCACCTGGCCCCGCCCCCGTGATCCCGTGACCGCCTCCAGCTGCTCACCTGGCCCCGCCCCCTCCTTGACTTGACCGGGCTCAGCTGCGGGCCTGGGCCCGCCTCCTGGTTCCGGAAACCACGCCCGTGGTCCATTCGACCAATGAGCGAGCAGCGCCAGCCAGTCTGCCCTGCTCCCAAACACAGAGGAATAGCCCCCACCACTGGGATGTAAAGGCACATAGCCCTCTGCTCACAGGGTGCCTCCCAGGTCCCCAAGCGTGGGCAGACCAGCCAGCCCTCCCTTCAGGACACCCAGGGGCCTCCATGAGCCTCGGGGCCGGCCCTCTAACCCCCCCGCCCCGGCCCCCATCGCTCCCACCAAAGGGCAGCTCAGAGCAGAGTGTCCTGGGACGCCCACAGCCCTGCCTATGGGCTTTGACAACCGGGAGAGAGCTGTGTCAAGTCCGAGAAATTATCACTTTCCACTCTGGGGGCACCTCCCCGGCCCCTCCGGAGGTTCTGACTGGTCTGGTGGCCCGGCCCCGGGGACCTGCTTTCCGCCCCATTCGCCTGGAACGCCCTGCCCTGAGGACTAGGGTCCCTCTTGCTGGCATCCAGTCTGAAGCTCAGGCAGGAGAGGCTTTTGTGGGCACTTGAGACCCTCGTCCAGGTTTCACAGGGCCCCAGGGCCTTAGCCACTGGTGAGGGTTAGGTTGAGGGATAGGCTAAGTTTTAGTGTTAGGGTTAGTCTTTGACAACGGGGATAGAGCTGTGTCAAGTCCGAGAAAATCACTTTGCGCTCCTGGGGCTGGGCCTTCCCCACTGGACCACCTCCAGCTTTTGACACGGGCCCCAACCCACTCTTCCCTTGACGGCTTCCCGCCGGTCAGCTAAGCGGCCGGCCAAGCCGCAGGGCCCCCTCTTTAGGTCCCTGCCGCCGGCAGACCCGCCTGCTGGTCACCCGTGTTTCTGCCCGCGACCCTCTCTCCTGCTTACCTCACCACTTCAGGCTGTTCACCTGGCCCCGCCCCCGTGATCCCGTGACCGCCTCCAGCTGCTCACCTGGCCCCGCCCCCTCCTTGACTTGACAGGGCTCAGCTGCGGGCCTGGGCCCGCCTCCTGGTTCCGGAAACCACGCCCCTGGTCCATTCGACCAATGAGCGAGCAGCGCCAGCCAGTCTGCCCTGCTCCCAAACACAGAGGAATAGCCCCCACCACTGGGATGTAAAGGCACATAGCCCTCTGCTCACAGGGTGCCTCCCAGGTCCCCAAGCGTGGGCAGACCAGCCAGCCCTCCCTTCAGGACACCCAGGGGCCTCCATGAGCCTCGGGGCCGGCCCTCTAACCCCCCCGCCCCGGCCCCCATCGCTCCCACCAAAGGGCAGCTCAGAGCAGAGTGTCCTGGGACGCCCACAGCCCTGCCTATGGGCTTTGACAACCGGGAGAGAGCTGTGTCAAGTCCGAGAAATTATCACTTTCCACTCTGGGGGCACCTCCCCGGCCCCTCCGGAGGTTCTGACTGGTCTGGTGGCCCGGCCCCGGGGGCCTGCTTTCCGCCCCATTCGCCTGGAACGCCCTGCCCTGAGGACTAGGGTCCCTCTTGCTGGCATCCAGTCTGAAGCTCAGGCAGGAGAGGCTTTTGTGGGCACTTGAGACCCTCGTCCAGGTTTCACAGGGCCCCAGGGCCTTAGCCACTGGTGAGGGTTAGGTTGAGGGATAGGCTAAGTTTTAGTGTTAGGGTTAGTCTTTGACAACGGGGATAGAGCTGTGTCAAGTCCGAGAAAATCACTTTGCGCTCCTGGGGCTGGGCCTTCCCCACTGGACCACCTCCAGCTTTTGACACGGACCCAACCCACTCTTCCCTTGACGGCTTCCCGCCGGTCAGCTAAGCGGCCGGCCAAGCCGCAGGGCCCCCTCTTTAGGTCCCTGCCGCCGGCAGACCCGCCTGCTGGTCACCGGTGTCCCTGCCCGCGACCCTCTCTCCTGCTTACCTCACCACTTCAGGCTGTTCACCTGGCCCCGCCCCCGTGATCCCGTGACCGCCTCCAGCTGCTCACCTGGCCCCGCCCCCTCCTTGACTTGACAGGGCTCAGCTGCGGGCCTGGGCCCGCCTCCTGGTTCCGGAAACCACGCCCCTGGTCCATTCGACCAATGAGCGAGCAGCGCCAGCCAGTCTGCCCTGCTCCCAAACACAGAGGAATAGCCCCCACCACTGGGATGTAAAGGCACATAGCCCTCTGCTCACAGGGTGCCTCCCAGGTCCCCAAGCGTGGGCAGACCAGCCAGCCCTTCCTTCAGGACACCCAGGGGGCTCCATGAGCCTCGGGGCCGGCCCTCTAACCCCCCCCGCCCCGGCCCCCATCGCTCCCACCAAAGGGCAGCTCAGAGCAGAGTGTCCTGGGACGCCCACAGCCCTGCCTATGGGCTTTGACAACCGGGAGAGAGCTGTGTCAAGTCCGAGAAATTATCACTTTCCACTCTGGGGGCACCTCCCCGGCCCCTCCGGAGGTTCTGACTGGTCTGGTGGCCCGGCCCCGGGGACCTGCTTTCCGCCCCATTCGCCTGGAACGCCCTGCCCTGAGGACTAGGGTCCCTCTTGCTGGCATCCAGTCTGAAGCTCAGGCAGGAGAGGCTTTTGTGGGCACTTGAGACCCTCGTCCAGGTTTCACAGGGCCCCAGGGCCTTAGCCACTGGTGAGGGTTAGGTTGAGGGATAGGCTAAGTTTTAGTGTTAGGGTTAGTCTTTGACAACGGGGATAGAGCTGTGTCAAGTCCGAGAAAATCACTTTGCGCTCCTGGGGCTGGGCCTTCCCCACTGGACCACCTCCAGCTTTTGACACGGGCCCCAACCCACTCTTCCCTTGACGGCTTCCCGCCGGTCAGCTAAGCGGCCGGCCAAGCCGCAGGGCCCCCTCTTTAGGTCCCTGCCGCCGGCAGACCCGCCTGCTGGTCACCCGTGTCCCTGCCCGCGACCCTCTCTCCTGCTTACCTCACCACTTCAGGCTGTTCACCTGGCCCCGCCCCCGTGATCCCGTGACCGCCTCCAGCTGCTCACCTGGCCCCGCCCCCTCCTTGACTTGACAGGGCTCAGCTGCGGGCCTGGGCCCGCCTCCTGGTTCCGGAAACCACGCCCCTGGTCCATTCGACCAATGAGCGAGCAGCGCCAGCCAGTCTGCCCTGCTCCCAAACACAGAGGAATAGCCCCCACCACTGGGATGTAAAGGCACATAGCCCTCTGCTCACAGTGTGCCTCCCAGGTCCCCAAGCGTGGGCAGACCAGCCAGCCCTCCCTTCAGGACACCCAGGGGCCTCCATGAGCCTCGGGGCCGGCCCTCTAACCCCCCCGCCCCGGCCCCCATCGCTCCCACCAAAGGGCAGCTCAGAGCAGAGTGTCCTGGGACGCCCACAGCCCTGCCTATGGGCTTTGACAACCGGGAGAGAGCTGTGTCAAGTCCGAGAAATTATCACTTTCCACTCTGGGGGCACCTCCCCGGCCCCTCCGGAGGTTCTGACTGGTCTGGTGGCCCGGCCCCGGGGGCCTGCTTTCCGCCCCATTCGCCTGGAACGCCCTGCCCTGAGGACTAGGGTCCCTCTTGCTGGCATCCAGTCTGAAGCTCAGGCAGGAGAGGCTTTTGTGGGCACTTGAGACCCTCGTCCAGGTTTCACAGGGCCCCAGGGCCTTAGCCACTGGTGAGGGTTAGGTTGAGGGATAGGCTAAGTTTTAGTGTTAGGGTTAGTCTTTGACAACGGGGATAGAGCTGTGTCAAGTCCGAGAAAATCACTTTGCGCTCCTGGGGCTGGGCCTTCCCCACTGGACCACCTCCAGCTTTTGACACGGGCCCCAACCCACTCTTCCCTTGACGGCTTCCCGCCGGTCAGGTAAGCGGCCGGCCAAGCCGCAGGGCCCCCTCTTTAGGTCCCTGCCGCCGGCAGACCCGCCTGCAGGTCACCCGTGTCCCTGCCCGCGACCCTCTCTCCTGCTTACCGCACCACTTCAGGCTGTTCACCTGGCCCCGCCCCCGTGATCCCGTGACCGCCTCCAGCTGCTCACCTGGCCCCGCCCCCTCCTTGACTTGACCGGGCTCAGCTGCGGGCCTGGGCCCGCCTCCTGGTTCCGGAAACCACGCCCCTGGTCCATTCGACCAATGAGCGAGCAGCGCCAGCCAGTCTGCCCTGCTCCCAAACACAGAGGAATAGCCCCCACCACTGGGATGTAAAGGCACATAGCCCTCTGCTCACAGGGTGCCTCCCAGGTCCCCAAGCGTGGGCAGACCAGCCAGCCCTCCCTTCAGGACACCCAGGGGCCTCCATGAGCCTCGGGGCCGGCCCTCTAACCCCCCCGCCCCGGCCCCCATCGCTCCCACCAAAGGGCAGCTCAGAGCAGAGTGTCCTGGGACGCCCACAGCCCTGCCTATGGGCTTTGACAACCGGGAGAGAGCTGTGTCAAGTCCGAGAAATTATCACTTTCCACTCTGGGGGCACCTCTCCGGCCCCTCCGGAGGTTCTGACTGGTCTGTTGGCCCGGCCCCGGGGACCTGCTTTCCGCCCCATTCGCCTGGAACGCCCTGCCCTGAGGACTAGGGTCCCTCTTGCTGGCATCCAGTCTGAAGCTCAGGCAGGAGAGGCTTTTGTGGGCACTTGAGACCCTCGTCCAGGTTTCACAGGGCCCCAGGGCCTTAGCCACTGGTGAGGGTTAGGTTGAGGGATAGGCTAAGTTTTAGTGTTAGGGTTAGTATTGACAACGGGGATAGAGCTGTGTCAAGTCCGAGAAAATCACTTTGCGCTCCTGGGGCTCCTTCACCGGGCCCCAGGGCCTTCCCCACTGGACCACCTCCAGCTTTTGACACGGGCCCCAACCCACTCTTCCCTTGACGGCTTCCCGCCGGTCAGCTAAGCGGCCGGCCAAGCCGCAGGGCCCCCTCTTTAGGTCCCTGCCGCCGGCAGACCCGCCTGCTGGTCACCGGTGTCCCTGCCCGCGACCCTCTCTCCTGCTTACCTCACCACTTCAGGCTGTTCACCTGGCCCCGCCCCCGTGATCCCGTGACCGCCTCCAGCTGCTCACCTGGCCCCGCCCCCTCCTTGACTTGACCGGGCTCAGCTGCGGGCCTGGGCCCGCCTCCTGGTTCCGGAAACCACGCCCCTGGTCCATTCGACCAATGAGCGAGCAGCGCCAGCCAGTCTGCCCTGCTCCCAAACACAGAGGAATAGCCCCCACCACTGGGATGTAAAGGCACATAGCCCTCTGCTCACAGGGTGCCTCCCAGGTCCCCAAGCGTGGGCAGACCAGCCAGCCCTCCCTTCAGGACACCCAGGGGCCTCCATGAGCCTCGGGGCCGGCCCTCTAACCCCCCCGCCCCGGCCCCCATCGCTCCCACCAAAGGGCAGCTCAGAGCAGAGTGTCCTGGGACGCCCACAGCCCTGCCTATGGGCTTTGACAACCGGGAGAGAGCTGTGTCAAGTCCGAGAAATTATCACTTTCCACTCTGGGGGCACCTCCCCGGCCCCTCCGGAGGTTCTGACTGGTCTGGTGGCCCGGCCCCGGGGGCCTGCTTTCCGCCCCATTCGCCTGGAACGCCCTGCCCTGAGGACAAGGGTCCCTCTTGCTGGCATCCAGTCTGAAGCTCAGGCAGGAGAGGCTTTTGTGGGCACTTGAGACCCTCGTCCAGGTTTCACAGGGCCCCAGGGCCTTAGCCACTGGTGAGGGTTAGGTTGAGGGATAGGCTAAGTTTTAGTGTTAGGGTTAGTATTGACAACGGGGATAGAGCTGTGTCAAGTCCGAGAAAATCACTTTGCGCTCCTGGGGCTCCTTCACCGGGCCCCAGGGCCTTCCCCACTGGACCACCTCCAGCTTTTGACTCGGGCCCCAACCCACTCTTCCCTTGACGGCTTCCCGCCGGTCAGCTAAGCGGCCGGCCAAGCCGCAGGGCCCCCTCTTTAGGTCCCTGCCGCCGGCAGACCCGCCTGCTGGTCACCGGTGTCCCTGCCCGCGACCCTCTCTCCTGCTTACCTCACCACTTCAGGCTGTTCACCTGGCCCCGCCCCCGTGATCCCGTGACCGCCTCCAGCTGCTCACCTGGCCCCGCCCCCTCCTTGACTTGACCGGGCTCAGCTGCGGGCCTGGGCCCGCCTCCTGGTTCCGGAAACCACGCCCCTGGTCCATTCGACCAATGAGCGAGCAGCGCCAGCCAGTCTGCCCTGCTCCCAAACACAGAGGAATAGCCCCCACCACTGGGATGTAAAGGCACATAGCCCTCTGCTCACAGGGTGCCTCCCAGGTCCCCAAGCGTGGGCAGACCAGCCAGCCCTCCCTTCAGGACACCCAGGGGCCTCCATGAGCCTCGGGGCCGGCCCTCTAACCCCCCCGCCCCGGCCCCCATCGCTCCCACCAAAGGGCAGCTCAGAGCAGAGTGTCCTGGGACGCCCACAGCCCTGCCTATGGGCTTTGACAACCGGGAGAGAGCTGTGTCAAGTCCGAGAAATTATCACTTTCCACTCTGGGGGCACCTCTCCGGCCCCTCCGGAGGTTCTGACTGGTCTGTTGGCCCGGCCCCGGGGACCTGCTTTCCGCCCCATTCGCCTGGAACGCCCTGCCCTGAGGACTAGGGTCCCTCTTGCTGGCATCCAGTCTGAAGCTCAGGCAGGAGAGGCTTTTGTGGGCACTTGAGACCCTCGTCCAGGTTTCACAGGGCCCCAGGGCCTTAGCCACTGGTGAGGGTTAGGTTGAGGGATAGGCTAAGTTTTAGTGTTAGGGTTAGTATTGACAACGGGGATAGAGCTGTGTCAAGTCCGAGAAAATCACTTTGCGCTCCTGGGGCTCCTTCACCGGGCCCCAGGGCCTTCCCCACTGGACCACCTCCAGCTTTTGACACGGGCCCCAACCCACTCTTCCCTTGACGGCTTCCCGCCGGTCAGCTAAGCGGCCGGCCAAGCCGCAGGGCCCCCTCTTTAGGTCCCTGCCGCCGGCAGACCCGCCTGCTGGTCACCGGTGTCCCTGCCCGCGACCCTCTCTCCTGCTTACCTCACCACTTCAGGCTGTTCACCTGGCCCCGCCCCCGTGATCCCGTGACCGCCTCCAGCTGCTCACCTGGCCCCGCCCCCTCCTTGACTTGACCGGGCTCAGCTGCGGGCCTGGGCCCGCCTCCTGGTTCCGGAAACCACGCCCCTGGTCCATTCGACCAATGAGCGAGCAGCGCCAGCCAGTCTGCCCTGCTCCCAAACACAGAGGAATAGCCCCCACCACTGGGATGTAAAGGCACATAGCCCTCTGCTCACAGGGTGCCTCCCAGGTCCCCAAGCGTGGGCAGACCAGCCAGCCCTCCCTTCAGGACACCCAGGGGCCTCCATGAGCCTCGGGGCCGGCCCTCTAACCCCCCCGCCCCGGCCCCCATCGCTCCCACCAAAGGGCAGCTCAGAGCAGAGTGTCCTGGGACGCCCACAGCCCTGCCTATGGGCTTTGACAACCGGGAGAGAGCTGTGTCAAGTCCGAGAAATTATCACTTTCCACTCTGGGGGCACCTCCCCGGCCCCTCCGGAGGTTCTGACTGGTCTGGTGGCCCGGCCCCGGGGGCCTGCTTTCCGCCCCATTCGCCTGGAACGCCCTGCCCTGAGGACAAGGGTCCCTCTTGCTGGCATCCAGTCTGAAGCTCAGGCAGGAGAGGCTTTTGTGGGCACTTGAGACCCTCGTCCAGGTTTCACAGGGCCCCAGGGCCTTAGCCACTGGTGAGGGTTAGGTTGAGGGATAGGCTAAGTTTTAGTGTTAGGGTTAGTATTGACAACGGGGATAGAGCTGTGTCAAGTCCGAGAAAATCACTTTGCGCTCCTGGGGCTCCTTCACCGGGCCCCAGGGCCTTCCCCACTGGACCACCTCCAGCTTTTGACTCGGGCCCCAACCCACTCTTCCCTTGACGGCTTCCCGCCGGTCAGCTAAGCGGCCGGCCAAGCCGCAGGGCCCCCTCTTTAGGTCCCTGCCGCCGGCAGACCCGCCTGCTGGTCACCGGTGTCCCTGCCCGCGACCCTCTCTCCTGCTTACCTCACCACTTCAGGCTGTTCACCTGGCCCCGCCCCCGTGATCCCGTGACCGCCTCCAGCTGCTCACCTGGCCCCGCCCCCTCCTTGACTTGACCGGGCTCAGCTGCGGGCCTGGGCCCGCCTCCTGGTTCCGGAAACCACGCCCCTGGTCCATTCGACCAATGAGCGAGCAGCGCCAGCCAGTCTGCCCTGCTCCCAAACACAGAGGAATAGCCCCCACCACTGGGATGTAAAGGCACATAGCCCTCTGCTCACAGGGTGCCTCCCAGGTCCCCAAGCGTGGGCAGACCAGCCAGCCCTTCCTTCAGGACACCCAGGGGCCTCCATGAGCCTCGGGGCCGGCCCTCTAACCCCCCCGCCCCGGCCCCCATCGCTCCCACCAAAGGGCAGCTCAGAGCAGAGTGTCCTGGGACGCCCACAGCCCTGCCTATGGGCTTTGACAACCGGGAGAGAGCTGTGTCAAGTCCGAGAAATTATCACTTTCCACTCTGGGGGCACCTCCCCGGCCCCTCCGGAGGTTCTGACTGGTCTGGTGGCCCGGCCCCGGGGACCTGCTTTCCGCCCCATTCGCCTGGAACGCCCTGCCCTGAGGACTAGGGTCCCTCTTGCTGGCATCCAGTCTGAAGCTCAGACAGGAGAGGCTTTTGTGGGCACTTGAGACCCTCGTCCAGGTTTCACAGGGCCCCAGGGCCTTAGCCACTGGTGAGGGTTAGGTTGAGGGATAGGCTAAGTTTTAGTGTTAGGGTTAGTCTTTGACAACGGGGATAGAGCTGTGTCAAGTCCGAGAAAATCACTTTGCGCTCCTGGGGCTCCTTCACCGGGCCCCAGGGCCTTCCCCACTGGACCACCTCCAGCTTTTGACACGGGCCCCAACCCACTCTTCCCTTGACGGCTTCCCGCCGGTCAGCTAAGCGGCCGGCCAAGCCGCAGGGCCCCCTCTTTAGGTACCTGCCGCCGGCAGACCCGCCCGCTGGTCACCGGTGTCCCTGCCCGCGACCCTCTCTCCTGCTTACCTCACCACTTCAGGCTGTTCACCTGGCCCCGCCCCCGTGATCCCGTGACCGCCTCCAGCTGCTCACCTGGCCCCGCCCCCTCCTTGACTTGACCGGGCTCAGCTGCGGGCCTGGGCCCGCCTCCTGGTTCCGGAAACCACGCCCCTGGTCCATTCGACCAATGAGCGAGCAGCGCCAGCCAGTCTGCCCTGCTCCCAAACACAGAGGAATAGCCCCCACCACTGGGATGTAAAGGCACATAGCCCTCTGCTCACAGGGTGCCTCCCAGGTCCCCAAGCGTGGGCAGACCAGCCAGCCCTTCCTTCAGGACACCCAGGGGCCTCCATGAGCCTCGCGGGCGGCCCTCTAACCACCCCGCCCCGGCCCCCATCGCTCCCACCAAAGGGCAGCTCAGAGCAGAGTGTCCTGGGACGCCCACAGCCCTGCCTATGGGCTTTGACAACCGGGAGAGAGCTGTGTCAAGTCCGAGAAATTATCACTTTCCACTCTGGGGGCACCTCCCCGGCCCCTCCGGAGGTTCTGACTGGTCTGGTGGCCCGGCCCCGGGGACCTGCTTTCCGCCCCATTCGCCTGGAACGCCCTGCCCTGAGGACTAGGGTCCCTCTTGCTGGCATCCAGTCTGAAGCTCAGGCAGGAGAGGCTTTTGTGGGCACTTGAGACCCTCGTCCAGGTTTCACAGGGCCCCAGGGCCTTAGCCACTGGTGAGGGTTAGGTTGAGGGATAGGCTAAGTTTTAGTGTTAGGGTTAGTCTTTGACAACGGGGATAGAGCTGTGTCAAGTCCGAGAAAATCACTTTGCGCTCCTGGGGCTCCTTCGCCGGGCCCCAGGGCCTTCCCCACTGGACCACCTCCAGCTTTTGACACGGGCCCCAACCCACTCTTCCCTTGACGGCTTCCCGCCGGTCAGCTAAGCGGCCGGCCAAGCCGCAGGGCCCCCTCTTTAGGTCCCTGCCGCCGGCAGACCCGCCTGCTGGTCACCGGTGTCCCTGCCCGCGACCCTCTCTCCTGCTTACCTCACCACTTCAGGCTGTTCACCTGGCCCCGCCCCCGTGATCCCGTGACCGCCTCCAGCTGCTCACCTGGCCCCGCCCCCTCCTTGACTTGACCGGGCTCAGCTGCGGGCCTGGGCCCGCCTCCTGGTTCCGGAAACCACGCCCCTGGTCCATTCGACCAATGAGCGAGCAGCGCCAGCCAGTCTGCCCTGCTCCCAAACACAGAGGAATAGCCCCCACCACTGGGATGTAAAGGCACATAGCCCTCTGCTCACAGGGTGCCTCCCAGGTCCCCAAGCGTGGGCAGACCAGCCAGCCCTTCCTTCAGGACACCCAGGGGCCTCCATGAGCCTCGGGGCCGGCCCTCTAACCCCCCCGCCCCGGCCCCCATCGCTCCCACCAAAGGGCAGCTCAGAGCAGAGTGTCCTGGGACGCCCACAGCCCTGCCTATGGGCTTTGACAACCGGGAGAGAGCTGTGTCAAGTCCGAGAAATTATCACTTTCCACTCTGGGGGCACCTCCCCGGCCCCTCCGGAGGTTCTGACTGGTCTGGTGGCCCGGCCCCGGGGACCTGCTTTCCGCCCCATTCGCCTGGAACGCCCTGCCCTGAGGACTAGGGTCCCTCTTGCTGGCATCCAGTCTGAAGCTCAGGCAGGAGAGGCTTTTGTGGGCACTTGAGACCCTCGTCCAGGTTTCACAGGGCCCCAGGGCCTTAGCCACTGGTGAGGGTTAGGTTGAGGGATAGGCTAAGTTTTAGTGTTAGGGTTAGTCTTTGACAACGGGGATAGAGCTGTGTCAAGTCCGAGAAAATCACTTTGCGCTCCTGGGGCTCCTTCGCCGGGCCCCAGGGCCTTCCCCACTGGACCACCTCCAGCTTTTGACACGGGCCCCAACCCACTCTTCCCTTGACGGCTTCCCGCCGGTCAGCTAAGCGGCCGGCCAAGCCGCAGGGCCCCCTCTTTAGGTCCCTGCCGCCGGCAGACCCGCCTGCTGGTCACCCGTGTCCCTGCCCGCGACCCTCTCTCCTGCTTACCTCACCACTTCAGGCTGTTCACCTGGCCCCGCCCCCGTGATCCCGTGACCGCCTCCAGCTGCTCACCTGGCCCCGCCCCCTCCTTGACTTGACAGGGCTCAGCTGCGGGCCTGGGCCCGCCTCCTGGTTCCGGAAACCACGCCCCTGGTCCATTCGACCAATGAGCGAGCAGCGCCAGCCAGTCTGCCCTGCTCCCAAACACAGAGGAATAGCCCCCACCACTGGGATGTAAAGGCACATAGCCCTCTGCTCACAGGGTGCCTCCCAGGTCCCCAAGCGTGGGCAGACCAGCCAGCCCTCCCTTCAGGACACCCAGGGGCCTCCATGAGCCTCGGGGCCGGCCCTCTAACCCCCCCGCCCCGGCCCCCATCGCTCCCACCAAAGGGCAGCTCAGAGCAGAGTGTCCTGGGACGCCCACAGCCCTGCCTATGGGCTTTGACAACCGGGAGAGAGCTGTGTCAAGTCCGAGAAATTATCACTTTCCACTCTGGGGGCACCTCCCCGGCCCCTCCGGAGGTTCTGACTGGTCTGGTGGCCCGGCCCCGGGGGCCTGCTTTCCGCCCCATTCGCCTGGAACGCCCTGCCCTGAGGACTAGGGTCCCTCTTGCTGGCATCCAGTCTGAAGCTCAGGCAGGAGAGGCTTTTGTGGGCACTTGAGACCCTCGTCCAGGTTTCACAGGGCCCCAGGGCCTTAGCCACTGGTGAGGGTTAGGTTGAGGGATAGGCTAAGTTTTAGTGTTAGGGTTAGTCTTTGACAACGGGGATAGAGCTGTGTCAAGTCCGAGAAAATCACTTTGCGCTCCTGGGGCTGGGCCTTCCCCACTGGACCACCTCCAGCTTTTGACACGGACCCAACCCACTCTTCCCTTGACGGCTTCCCGCCGGTCAGCTAAGCGGCCGGCCAAGCCGCAGGGCCCCCTCTTTAGGTCCCTGCCGCCGGCAGACCCGCCTGCTGGTCACCGGTGTCCCTGCCCGCGACCCTCTCTCCTGCTTACCTCACCACTTCAGGCTGTTCACCTGGCCCCGCCCCCGTGATCCCGTGACCGCCTCCAGCTGCTCACCTGGCCCCGCCCCCTCCTTGACTTGACAGGGCTCAGCTGCGGGCCTGGGCCCGCCTCCTGGTTCCGGAAACCACGCCCCTGGTCCATTCGACCAATGAGCGAGCAGCGCCAGCCAGTCTGCCCTGCTCCCAAACACAGAGGAATAGCCCCCACCACTGGGATGTAAAGGCACATAGCCCTCTGCTCACAGGGTGCCTCCCAGGTCCCCAAGCGTGGGCAGACCAGCCAGCCCTTCCTTCAGGACACCCAGGGGGCTCCATGAGCCTCGGGGCCGGCCCTCTAACCCCCCCCGCCCCGGCCCCCATCGCTCCCACCAAAGGGCAGCTCAGAGCAGAGTGTCCTGGGACGCCCACAGCCCTGCCTATGGGCTTTGACAACCGGGAGAGAGCTGTGTCAAGTCCGAGAAATTATCACTTTCCACTCTGGGGGCACCTCCCCGGCCCCTCCGGAGGTTCTGACTGGTCTGGTGGCCCGGCCCCGGGGACCTGCTTTCCGCCCCATTCGCCTGGAACGCCCTGCCCTGAGGACTAGGGTCCCTCTTGCTGGCATCCAGTCTGAAGCTCAGGCAGGAGAGGCTTTTGTGGGCACTTGAGACCCTCGTCCAGGTTTCACAGGGCCCCAGGGCCTTAGCCACTGGTGAGGGTTAGGTTGAGGGATAGGCTAAGTTTTAGTGTTAGGGTTAGTCTTTGACAACGGGGATAGAGCTGTGTCAAGTCCGAGAAAATCACTTTGCGCTCCTGGGGCTGGGCCTTCCCCACTGGACCACCTCCAGCTTTTGACACGGGCCCCAACCCACTCTTCCCTTGACGGCTTCCCGCCGGTCAGCTAAGCGGCCGGCCAAGCCGCAGGGCCCCCTCTTTAGGTCCCTGCCGCCGGCAGACCCGCCTGCTGGTCACCCGTGTCCCTGCCCGCGACCCTCTCTCCTGCTTACCTCACCACTTCAGGCTGTTCACCTGGCCCCGCCCCCGTGATCCCGTGACCGCCTCCAGCTGCTCACCTGGCCCCGCCCCCTCCTTGACTTGACAGGGCTCAGCTGCGGGCCTGGGCCCGCCTCCTGGTTCCGGAAACCACGCCCCTGGTCCATTCGACCAATGAGCGAGCAGCGCCAGCCAGTCTGCCCTGCTCCCAAACACAGAGGAATAGCCCCCACCACTGGGATGTAAAGGCACATAGCCCTCTGCTCACAGGGTGCCTCCCAGGTCCCCAAGCGTGGGCAGACCAGCCAGCCCTCCCTTCAGGACACCCAGGGACCTCCATGAGGCTCGGGGCCGGCCCTCTAACCCCCCCGCCCCGGCCCCCATCGCTCCCACCAAAGGGCAGCTCAGAGCAGAGTGTCCTGGGACGCCCACAGCCCTGCCTATGGGCTTTGACAACAGGGAGAGAGCTGTGTCAAGTCCGAGAAATTATCACTTTCCACTCTGGGGGCACCTCCCCGGCCCCTCCGGAGGTTCTGACTGGTCTGTTGGCCCGGCCCCGGGGACCTGCTTTCCGCCCCATTCGCCTGGAACGCCCTGACCTGAGGACTAGGGTCCCTCTTGCTGGCATCCAGTCTGAAGCTCAGGCAGGAGAGGCTTTTGTGGGCACTTGAGACCCTCGTCCAGGTTTCACAGGGCCCCAGGGCCTTAGCCACTGGTGAGGGTTAGGTTGAGGGATAGGCTAAGTTTTAGTGTTAGGGTTAGTCTTTGACAACGGGGATAGAGCTGTGTCAAGTCCGAGAAAATCACTTTGCGCTCCTGGGGCTCCTTCACCGGGCCCCAGGGCCTTCCCCACTGGACCACCTCCAGCTTTTGACACGGGCCCCAACCCACTCTTCCCTTGACGGCTTCCCGCCGGTCAGCTAAGCGGCCGGCCAAGCCGCAGGGCCCCCTCTTTAGGTCCCTGCCGCCGGCAGACCCGCCTGCTGGTCACCGGTGTCCCTGCCCGCGACCCTCTCTGCTGCTTACCTCACCACTTCAGGCTGTTCACCTGGCCCCGCCCCCGTGATCCCGTGACCGCCTCCAGCTGCTCACCTGGCCCCGCCCCCTCCTTGACTTGACCGGGCTCAGCTGCGGGCCTGGGCCCGCCTCCTGGTTCCGGAAACCACGCCCGTGGTCCATTCGACCAATGAGCGAGCAGCGCCAGCCAGTCTGCCCTGCTCCCAAACACAGAGGAATAGCCCCCACCACTGGGATGTAAAGGCACATAGCCCTCTGCTCACAGTGTGCCTCCCAGGTCCCCAAGCGTGGGCAGACCAGCCAGCCCTCCCTTCAGGACACCCAGGGGCCTCCATGAGCCTCGGGGCCGGCCCTCTAACCCCCCCGCCCCGGCCCCCATCGCTCCCACCAAAGGGCAGCTCAGAGCAGAGTGTCCTGGGACGCCCACAGCCCTGCCTATGGGCTTTGACAACCGGGAGAGAGCTGTGTCAAGTCCGAGAAATTATCACTTTCCACTCTGGGGGCACCTCCCCGGCCCCTCCGGAGGTTCTGACTGGTCTGGTGGCCCGGCCCCGGGGGCCTGCTTTCCGCCCCATTCGCCTGGACGCCCTGCCCTGAGGACTAGGGTCCCTCTTGCTGGCATCCAGTCTGAAGCTCAGGCAGGAGAGGCTTTTGTGGGCACTTGAGACCCTCGTCCAGGTTTCACAGGGCCCCAGGGCCTTAGCCACTGGTGAGGGTTAGGTTGAGGGATAGGCTAAGTTTTAGTGTTAGGGTTAGTCTTTGACAACGGGGATAGAGCTGTGTCAAGTCCGAGAAAATCACTTTGCGCTCCTGGGGCTGGGCCTTCCCCACTGGACCACCTCCAGCTTTTGACACGGGCCCCAACCCACTCTTCCCTTGACGGCTTCCCGCCGGTCAGCTAAGCGGCCGGCCAAGCCGCAGGGCCCCCTCTTTAGGTCCCTGCCGCCGGCAGACCCGCCTGCTGGTCACCGGTGTCCCTGCCCGCGACCCTCTCTCCTGCTTACCTCACCACTTCAGGCTGTTCACCTGGCCCCGCCCCCGTGATCCCGTGACCGCCTCCAGCTGCTCACCTGGCCCCGCCCCCTCCTTGACTTGACAGGGCTCAGCTGCGGGCCTGGGCCCGCCTCCTGGTTCCGGAAACCACGCCCCTGGTCCATTCGACCAATGAGCGAGCAGCGCCAGCCAGTCTGCCCTGCTCCCAAACACAGAGGAATAGCCCCCACCACTGGGATGTAAAGGCACATAGCCCTCTGCTCACAGGGTGCCTCCCAGGTCCCCAAGCGTGGGCAGACCAGCCAGCCCTTCCTTCAGGACACCCAGGGGCCTCCATGACCCTCGGGGCCGGCCCTCTAACCCCCCCGCCCCGGCCCCCATCGCTCCCACCAAAGGGCAGCTCAGAGCAGAGTGTCCTGGGACGCCCACAGCCCTGCCTATGGGCTTTGACAACCGGGAGAGAGCTGTGTCAAGTCCGAGAAATTATCACTTTCCACTCTGGGGGCACCTCCCCGGCCCCTCCGGAGGTTCTGACTGGTCTGGTGGCCCGGCCCCGGGGACCTGCTTTCCGCCCCATTCGCCTGGAACGCCCTGCCCTGAGGACTAGGGTCCCTCTTGCTGGCATCCAGTCTGAAGCTCAGGCAGGAGAGGCTTTTGTGGGCACTTGAGACCCTCGTCCAGGTTTCACAGGGCCCCAGGGCCTTAGCCACTGGTGAGGGTTAGGTTGAGGGATAGGCTAAGTTTTAGTGTTAGGGTTAGTCTTTGACAACGGGGATAGAGCTGTGTCAAGTCCGAGAAAATCACTTTGCGCTCCTGGGGCTCCTTCACCGGGCCCCAGGGCCTTCCCCACTGGACCACCTCCAGCTTTTGACACGGGCCCCAACCCACTCTTCCCTTGACGGCTTCCCGCCGGTCAGCTAAGCGGCCGGCCAAGCCGCAGGGCCCCCTCTTTAGGTCCCTGCCGCCGGCAGACCCGCCTGCTGGTCACCGGTGTCCCTGCCCGCGACCCTCTCTCCTGCTTACCTCACCACTTCAGGCTGTTCACCTGGCCCCGCCCCCGTGATCCCGTGACCGCCTCCAGCTGCTCACCTGGCCCCGCCCCCTCCTTGACTTGACCGGGCTCAGCTGCGGGCCTGGGCCCGCCTCCTGGTTCCGGAAACCACGCCCGTGGTCCATTCGACCAATGAGCGAGCAGCGCCAGCCAGTCTGCCCTGCTCCCAAACACAGAGGAATAGCCCCCACCACTGGGATGTAAAGGCACATAGCCCTCTGCTCACAGGGTGCCTCCCAGGTCCCCAAGCGTGGGCAGACCAGCCAGCCCTCCCTTCAGGACACCCAGGGGCCTCCATGAGCCTCGGGGCCGGCCCTCTAACCCCCCCGCCCCGGCCCCCATCGCTCCCACCAAAGGGCAGCTCAGAGCAGAGTGTCCTGGGACGCCCACAGCCCTGCCTATGGGCTTTGACAACCGGGAGAGAGCTGTGTCAAGTCCGAGAAATTATCACTTTCCACTCTGGGGGCACCTCCCCGGCCCCTCCGGAGGTTCTGACTGGTCTGGTGGCCCGGCCCCGGGGACCTGCTTTCCGCCCCATTCGCCTGGAACGCCCTGCCCTGAGGACTAGGGTCCCTCTTGCTGGCATCCAGTCTGAAGCTCAGGCAGGAGAGGCTTTTGTGGGCACTTGAGACCCTCGTCCAGGTTTCACAGGGCCCCAGGGCCTTAGCCACTGGTGAGGGTTAGGTTGAGGGATAGGCTAAGTTTTAGTGTTAGGGTTAGTCTTTGACAACGGGGATAGAGCTGTGTCAAGTCCGAGAAAATCACTTTGCGCTCCTGGGGCTGGGCCTTCCCCACTGGACCACCTCCAGCTTTTGACACGGGCCCCAACCCACTCTTCCCTTGACGGCTTCCCGCCGGTCAGCTAAGCGGCCGGCCAAGCCGCAGGGCCCCCTCTTTAGGTCCCTGCCGCCGGCAGACCCGCCTGCTGGTCACCCGTGTTTCTGCCCGCGACCCTCTCTCCTGCTTACCTCACCACTTCAGGCTGTTCACCTGGCCCCGCCCCCGTGATCCCGTGACCGCCTCCAGCTGCTCACCTGGCCCCGCCCCCTCCTTGACTTGACAGGGCTCAGCTGCGGGCCTGGGCCCGCCTCCTGGTTCCGGAAACCACGCCCCTGGTCCATTCGACCAATGAGCGAGCAGCGCCAGCCAGTCTGCCCTGCTCCCAAACACAGAGGAATAGCCCCCACCACTGGGATGTAAAGGCACATAGCCCTCTGCTCACAGGGTGCCTCCCAGGTCCCCAAGCGTGGGCAGACCAGCCAGCCCTCCCTTCAGGACACCCAGGGGCCTCCATGAGCCTCGGGGCCGGCCCTCTAACCCCCCCGCCCCGGCCCCCATCGCTCCCACCAAAGGGCAGCTCAGAGCAGAGTGTCCTGGGACGCCCACAGCCCTGCCTATGGGCTTTGACAACCGGGAGAGAGCTGTGTCAAGTCCGAGAAATTATCACTTTCCACTCTGGGGGCACCTCCCCGGCCCCTCCGGAGGTTCTGACTGGTCTGGTGGCCCGGCCCCGGGGGCCTGCTTTCCGCCCCATTCGCCTGGAACGCCCTGCCCTGAGGACTAGGGTCCCTCTTGCTGGCATCCAGTCTGAAGCTCAGGCAGGAGAGGCTTTTGTGGGCACTTGAGACCCTCGTCCAGGTTTCACAGGGCCCCAGGGCCTTAGCCACTGGTGAGGGTTAGGTTGAGGGATAGGCTAAGTTTTAGTGTTAGGGTTAGTCTTTGACAACGGGGATAGAGCTGTGTCAAGTCCGAGAAAATCACTTTGCGCTCCTGGGGCTGGGCCTTCCCCACTGGACCACCTCCAGCTTTTGACACGGACCCAACCCACTCTTCCCTTGACGGCTTCCCGCCGGTCAGCTAAGCGGCCGGCCAAGCCGCAGGGCCCCCTCTTTAGGTCCCTGCCGCCGGCAGACCCGCCTGCTGGTCACCGGTGTCCCTGCCCGCGACCCTCTCTCCTGCTTACCTCACCACTTCAGGCTGTTCACCTGGCCCCGCCCCCGTGATCCCGTGACCGCCTCCAGCTGCTCACCTGGCCCCGCCCCCTCCTTGACTTGACAGGGCTCAGCTGCGGGCCTGGGCCCGCCTCCTGGTTCCGGAAACCACGCCCCTGGTCCATTCGACCAATGAGCGAGCAGCGCCAGCCAGTCTGCCCTGCTCCCAAACACAGAGGAATAGCCCCCACCACTGGGATGTAAAGGCACATAGCCCTCTGCTCACAGGGTGCCTCCCAGGTCCCCAAGCGTGGGCAGACCAGCCAGCCCTTCCTTCAGGACACCCAGGGGGCTCCATGAGCCTCGGGGCCGGCCCTCTAACCCCCCCCGCCCCGGCCCCCATCGCTCCCACCAAAGGGCAGCTCAGAGCAGAGTGTCCTGGGACGCCCACAGCCCTGCCTATGGGCTTTGACAACCGGGAGAGAGCTGTGTCAAGTCCGAGAAATTATCACTTTCCACTCTGGGGGCACCTCCCCGGCCCCTCCGGAGGTTCTGACTGGTCTGGTGGCCCGGCCCCGGGGACCTGCTTTCCGCCCCATTCGCCTGGAACGCCCTGCCCTGAGGACTAGGGTCCCTCTTGCTGGCATCCAGTCTGAAGCTCAGGCAGGAGAGGCTTTTGTGGGCACTTGAGACCCTCGTCCAGGTTTCACAGGGCCCCAGGGCCTTAGCCACTGGTGAGGGTTAGGTTGAGGGATAGGCTAAGTTTTAGTGTTAGGGTTAGTCTTTGACAACGGGGATAGAGGCCCCCTCTTTAGGTCCCTGCCGCCGGCAGACCCGCCTGCTGGTCACCCGTGTCCCTGCCCGCGACCCTCTCTCCTGCTTACCTCACCACTTCAGGCTGTTCACCTGGCCCCGCCCCCGTGATCCCGTGACCGCCTCCAGCTGCTCACCTGGCCCCGCCCCCTCCTTGACTTGACAGGGCTCAGCTGCGGGCCTGGGCCCGCCTCCTGGTTCCGGAAACCACGCCCCTGGTCCATTCGACCAATGAGCGAGCAGCGCCAGCCAGTCTGCCCTGCTCCCAAACACAGAGGAATAGCCCCCACCACTGGGATGTAAAGGCACATAGCCCTCTGCTCACAGTGTGCCTCCCAGGTCCCCAAGCGTGGGCAGACCAGCCAGCCCTCCCTTCAGGACACCCAGGGGCCTCCATGAGCCTCGGGGCCGGCCCTCTAACCCCCCCGCCCCGGCCCCCATCGCTCCCACCAAAGGGCAGCTCAGAGCAGAGTGTCCTGGGACGCCCACAGCCCTGCCTATGGGCTTTGACAACCGGGAGAGAGCTGTGTCAAGTCCGAGAAATTATCACTTTCCACTCTGGGGGCACCTCCCCGGCCCCTCCGGAGGTTCTGACTGGTCTGGTGGCCCGGCCCCGGGGGCCTGCTTTCCGCCCCATTCGCCTGGAACGCCCTGCCCTGAGGACTAGGGTCCCTCTTGCTGGCATCCAGTCTGAAGCTCAGGCAGGAGAGGCTTTTGTGGGCACTTGAGACCCTCGTCCAGGTTTCACAGGGCCCCAGGGCCTTAGCCACTGGTGAGGGTTAGGTTGAGGGATAGGCTAAGTTTTAGTGTTAGGGTTAGTCTTTGACAACGGGGATAGAGCTGTGTCAAGTCCGAGAAAATCACTTTGCGCTCCTGGGGCTGGGCCTTCCCCACTGGACCACCTCCAGCTTTTGACACGGGCCCCAACCCACTCTTCCCTTGACGGCTTCCCGCCGGTCAGGTAAGCGGCCGGCCAAGCCGCAGGGCCCCCTCTTTAGGTCCCTGCCGCCGGCAGACCCGCCTGCAGGTCACCCGTGTCCCTGCCCGCGACCCTCTCTCCTGCTTACCGCACCACTTCAGGCTGTTCACCTGGCCCCGCCCCCGTGATCCCGTGACCGCCTCCAGCTGCTCACCTGGCCCCGCCCCCTCCTTGACTTGACCGGGCTCAGCTGCGGGCCTGGGCCCGCCTCCTGGTTCCGGAAACCACGCCCCTGGTCCATTCGACCAATGAGCGAGCAGCGCCAGCCAGTCTGCCCTGCTCCCAAACACAGAGGAATAGCCCCCACCACTGGGATGTAAAGGCACATAGCCCTCTGCTCACAGGGTGCCTCCCAGGTCCCCAAGCGTGGGCAGACCAGCCAGCCCTCCCTTCAGGACACCCAGGGGCCTCCATGAGCCTCGGGGCCGGCCCTCTAACCCCCCCGCCCCGGCCCCCATCGCTCCCACCAAAGGGCAGCTCAGAGCAGAGTGTCCTGGGACGCCCACAGCCCTGCCTATGGGCTTTGACAACCGGGAGAGAGCTGTGTCAAGTCCGAGAAATTATCACTTTCCACTCTGGGGGCACCTCTCCGGCCCCTCCGGAGGTTCTGACTGGTCTGTTGGCCCGGCCCCGGGGACCTGCTTTCCGCCCCATTCGCCTGGAACGCCCTGCCCTGAGGACTAGGGTCCCTCTTGCTGGCATCCAGTCTGAAGCTCAGGCAGGAGAGGCTTTTGTGGGCACTTGAGACCCTCGTCCAGGTTTCACAGGGCCCCAGGGCCTTAGCCACTGGTGAGGGTTAGGTTGAGGGATAGGCTAAGTTTTAGTGTTAGGGTTAGTATTGACAACGGGGATAGAGCTGTGTCAAGTCCGAGAAAATCACTTTGCGCTCCTGGGGCTCCTTCACCGGGCCCCAGGGCCTTCCCCACTGGACCACCTCCAGCTTTTGACACGGGCCCCAACCCACTCTTCCCTTGACGGCTTCCCGCCGGTCAGCTAAGCGGCCGGCCAAGCCGCAGGGCCCCCTCTTTAGGTCCCTGCCGCCGGCAGACCCGCCTGCTGGTCACCGGTGTCCCTGCCCGCGACCCTCTCTCCTGCTTACCTCACCACTTCAGGCTGTTCACCTGGCCCCGCCCCCGTGATCCCGTGACCGCCTCCAGCTGCTCACCTGGCCCCGCCCCCTCCTTGACTTGACCGGGCTCAGCTGCGGGCCTGGGCCCGCCTCCTGGTTCCGGAAACCACGCCCCTGGTCCATTCGACCAATGAGCGAGCAGCGCCAGCCAGTCTGCCCTGCTCCCAAACACAGAGGAATAGCCCCCACCACTGGGATGTAAAGGCACATAGCCCTCTGCTCACAGGGTGCCTCCCAGGTCCCCAAGCGTGGGCAGACCAGCCAGCCCTCCCTTCAGGACACCCAGGGGCCTCCATGAGCCTCGGGGCCGGCCCTCTAACCCCCCCGCCCCGGCCCCCATCGCTCCCACCAAAGGGCAGCTCAGAGCAGAGTGTCCTGGGACGCCCACAGCCCTGCCTATGGGCTTTGACAACCGGGAGAGAGCTGTGTCAAGTCCGAGAAATTATCACTTTCCACTCTGGGGGCACCTCCCCGGCCCCTCCGGAGGTTCTGACTGGTCTGGTGGCCCGGCCCCGGGGGCCTGCTTTCCGCCCCATTCGCCTGGAACGCCCTGCCCTGAGGACAAGGGTCCCTCTTGCTGGCATCCAGTCTGAAGCTCAGGCAGGAGAGGCTTTTGTGGGCACTTGAGACCCTCGTCCAGGTTTCACAGGGCCCCAGGGCCTTAGCCACTGGTGAGGGTTAGGTTGAGGGATAGGCTAAGTTTTAGTGTTAGGGTTAGTATTGACAACGGGGATAGAGCTGTGTCAAGTCCGAGAAAATCACTTTGCGCTCCTGGGGCTCCTTCACCGGGCCCCAGGGCCTTCCCCACTGGACCACCTCCAGCTTTTGACTCGGGCCCCAACCCACTCTTCCCTTGACGGCTTCCCGCCGGTCAGCTAAGCGGCCGGCCAAGCCGCAGGGCCCCCTCTTTAGGTCCCTGCCGCCGGCAGACCCGCCTGCTGGTCACCGGTGTCCCTGCCCGCGACCCTCTCTCCTGCTTACCTCACCACTTCAGGCTGTTCACCTGGCCCCGCCCCCGTGATCCCGTGACCGCCTCCAGCTGCTCACCTGGCCCCGCCCCCTCCTTGACTTGACCGGGCTCAGCTGCGGGCCTGGGCCCGCCTCCTGGTTCCGGAAACCACGCCCCTGGTCCATTCGACCAATGAGCGAGCAGCGCCAGCCAGTCTGCCCTGCTCCCAAACACAGAGGAATAGCCCCCACCACTGGGATGTAAAGGCACATAGCCCTCTGCTCACAGGGTGCCTCCCAGGTCCCCAAGCGTGGGCAGACCAGCCAGCCCTCCCTTCAGGACACCCAGGGGCCTCCATGAGCCTCGGGGCCGGCCCTCTAA
The DNA here is from genome assembly GCF_964339955.1 of Pipistrellus hanaki. NCBI lineage: Eukaryota > Metazoa > Chordata > Mammalia > Chiroptera > Vespertilionidae > Pipistrellus > Pipistrellus hanaki. Next base: position 100,115 of record NW_028182272.1, on the reverse strand, counting down.
CCCCCCCGCCCCGGCCCCCATCGCTCCCACCAAAGGGCAGCTCAGAGCAGAGTGTCCTGGGACGCCCACAGCCCTGCCTATGGGCTTTGACAACCGGGAGAGAGCTGTGTCAAGTCCGAGAAATTATCACTTTCCACTCTGGGGGCACCTCTCCGGCCCCTCCGGAGGTTCTGACTGGTCTGTTGGCCCGGCCCCGGGGACCTGCTTTCCGCCCCATTCGCCTGGAACGCCCTGCCCTGAGGACTAGGGTCCCTCTTGCTGGCATCCAGTCTGAAGCTCAGGCAGGAGAGGCTTTTGTGGGCACTTGAGACCCTCGTCCAGGTTTCACAGGGCCCCAGGGCCTTAGCCACTGGTGAGGGTTAGGTTGAGGGATAGGCTAAGTTTTAGTGTTAGGGTTAGTATTGACAACGGGGATAGAGCTGTGTCAAGTCCGAGAAAATCACTTTGCGCTCCTGGGGCTCCTTCACCGGGCCCCAGGGCCTTCCCCACTGGACCACCTCCAGCTTTTGACACGGGCCCCAACCCACTCTTCCCTTGACGGCTTCCCGCCGGTCAGCTAAGCGGCCGGCCAAGCCGCAGGGCCCCCTCTTTAGGTCCCTGCCGCCGGCAGACCCGCCTGCTGGTCACCGGTGTCCCTGCCCGCGACCCTCTCTCCTGCTTACCTCACCACTTCAGGCTGTTCACCTGGCCCCGCCCCCGTGATCCCGTGACCGCCTCCAGCTGCTCACCTGGCCCCGCCCCCTCCTTGACTTGACCGGGCTCAGCTGCGGGCCTGGGCCCGCCTCCTGGTTCCGGAAACCACGCCCCTGGTCCATTCGACCAATGAGCGAGCAGCGCCAGCCAGTCTGCCCTGCTCCCAAACACAGAGGAATAGCCCCCACCACTGGGATGTAAAGGCACATAGCCCTCTGCTCACAGGGTGCCTCCCAGGTCCCCAAGCGTGGGCAGACCAGCCAGCCCTCCCTTCAGGACACCCAGGGGCCTCCATGAGCCTCGGGGCCGGCCCTCTAACCCCCCCGCCCCGGCCCCCATCGCTCCCACCAAAGGGCAGCTCAGAGCAGAGTGTCCTGGGACGCCCACAGCCCTGCCTATGGGCTTTGACAACCGGGAGAGAGCTGTGTCAAGTCCGAGAAATTATCACTTTCCACTCTGGGGGCACCTCCCCGGCCCCTCCGGAGGTTCTGACTGGTCTGGTGGCCCGGCCCCGGGGGCCTGCTTTCCGCCCCATTCGCCTGGAACGCCCTGCCCTGAGGACAAGGGTCCCTCTTGCTGGCATCCAGTCTGAAGCTCAGGCAGGAGAGGCTTTTGTGGGCACTTGAGACCCTCGTCCAGGTTTCACAGGGCCCCAGGGCCTTAGCCACTGGTGAGGGTTAGGTTGAGGGATAGGCTAAGTTTTAGTGTTAGGGTTAGTATTGACAACGGGGATAGAGCTGTGTCAAGTCCGAGAAAATCACTTTGCGCTCCTGGGGCTCCTTCACCGGGCCCCAGGGCCTTCCCCACTGGACCACCTCCAGCTTTTGACTCGGGCCCCAACCCACTCTTCCCTTGACGGCTTCCCGCCGGTCAGCTAAGCGGCCGGCCAAGCCGCAGGGCCCCCTCTTTAGGTCCCTGCCGCCGGCAGACCCGCCTGCTGGTCACCGGTGTCCCTGCCCGCGACCCTCTCTCCTGCTTACCTCACCACTTCAGGCTGTTCACCTGGCCCCGCCCCCGTGATCCCGTGACCGCCTCCAGCTGCTCACCTGGCCCCGCCCCCTCCTTGACTTGACCGGGCTCAGCTGCGGGCCTGGGCCCGCCTCCTGGTTCCGGAAACCACGCCCCTGGTCCATTCGACCAATGAGCGAGCAGCGCCAGCCAGTCTGCCCTGCTCCCAAACACAGAGGAATAGCCCCCACCACTGGGATGTAAAGGCACATAGCCCTCTGCTCACAGGGTGCCTCCCAGGTCCCCAAGCGTGGGCAGACCAGCCAGCCCTTCCTTCAGGACACCCAGGGGCCTCCATGAGCCTCGGGGCCGGCCCTCTAACCCCCCCGCCCCGGCCCCCATCGCTCCCACCAAAGGGCAGCTCAGAGCAGAGTGTCCTGGGACGCCCACAGCCCTGCCTATGGGCTTTGACAACCGGGAGAGAGCTGTGTCAAGTCCGAGAAATTATCACTTTCCACTCTGGGGGCACCTCCCCGGCCCCTCCGGAGGTTCTGACTGGTCTGGTGGCCCGGCCCCGGGGACCTGCTTTCCGCCCCATTCGCCTGGAACGCCCTGCCCTGAGGACTAGGGTCCCTCTTGCTGGCATCCAGTCTGAAGCTCAGACAGGAGAGGCTTTTGTGGGCACTTGAGACCCTCGTCCAGGTTTCACAGGGCCCCAGGGCCTTAGCCACTGGTGAGGGTTAGGTTGAGGGATAGGCTAAGTTTTAGTGTTAGGGTTAGTCTTTGACAACGGGGATAGAGCTGTGTCAAGTCCGAGAAAATCACTTTGCGCTCCTGGGGCTCCTTCACCGGGCCCCAGGGCCTTCCCCACTGGACCACCTCCAGCTTTTGACACGGGCCCCAACCCACTCTTCCCTTGACGGCTTCCCGCCGGTCAGCTAAGCGGCCGGCCAAGCCGCAGGGCCCCCTCTTTAGGTACCTGCCGCCGGCAGACCCGCCCGCTGGTCACCGGTGTCCCTGCCCGCGACCCTCTCTCCTGCTTACCTCACCACTTCAGGCTGTTCACCTGGCCCCGCCCCCGTGATCCCGTGACCGCCTCCAGCTGCTCACCTGGCCCCGCCCCCTCCTTGACTTGACCGGGCTCAGCTGCGGGCCTGGGCCCGCCTCCTGGTTCCGGAAACCACGCCCCTGGTCCATTCGACCAATGAGCGAGCAGCGCCAGCCAGTCTGCCCTGCTCCCAAACACAGAGGAATAGCCCCCACCACTGGGATGTAAAGGCACATAGCCCTCTGCTCACAGGGTGCCTCCCAGGTCCCCAAGCGTGGGCAGACCAGCCAGCCCTTCCTTCAGGACACCCAGGGGCCTCCATGAGCCTCGCGGGCGGCCCTCTAACCACCCCGCCCCGGCCCCCATCGCTCCCACCAAAGGGCAGCTCAGAGCAGAGTGTCCTGGGACGCCCACAGCCCTGCCTATGGGCTTTGACAACCGGGAGAGAGCTGTGTCAAGTCCGAGAAATTATCACTTTCCACTCTGGGGGCACCTCCCCGGCCCCTCCGGAGGTTCTGACTGGTCTGGTGGCCCGGCCCCGGGGACCTGCTTTCCGCCCCATTCGCCTGGAACGCCCTGCCCTGAGGACTAGGGTCCCTCTTGCTGGCATCCAGTCTGAAGCTCAGGCAGGAGAGGCTTTTGTGGGCACTTGAGACCCTCGTCCAGGTTTCACAGGGCCCCAGGGCCTTAGCCACTGGTGAGGGTTAGGTTGAGGGATAGGCTAAGTTTTAGTGTTAGGGTTAGTCTTTGACAACGGGGATAGAGCTGTGTCAAGTCCGAGAAAATCACTTTGCGCTCCTGGGGCTCCTTCGCCGGGCCCCAGGGCCTTCCCCACTGGACCACCTCCAGCTTTTGACACGGGCCCCAACCCACTCTTCCCTTGACGGCTTCCCGCCGGTCAGCTAAGCGGCCGGCCAAGCCGCAGGGCCCCCTCTTTAGGTCCCTGCCGCCGGCAGACCCGCCTGCTGGTCACCGGTGTCCCTGCCCGCGACCCTCTCTCCTGCTTACCTCACCACTTCAGGCTGTTCACCTGGCCCCGCCCCCGTGATCCCGTGACCGCCTCCAGCTGCTCACCTGGCCCCGCCCCCTCCTTGACTTGACCGGGCTCAGCTGCGGGCCTGGGCCCGCCTCCTGGTTCCGGAAACCACGCCCCTGGTCCATTCGACCAATGAGCGAGCAGCGCCAGCCAGTCTGCCCTGCTCCCAAACACAGAGGAATAGCCCCCACCACTGGGATGTAAAGGCACATAGCCCTCTGCTCACAGGGTGCCTCCCAGGTCCCCAAGCGTGGGCAGACCAGCCAGCCCTTCCTTCAGGACACCCAGGGGCCTCCATGAGCCTCGGGGCCGGCCCTCTAACCCCCCCGCCCCGGCCCCCATCGCTCCCACCAAAGGGCAGCTCAGAGCAGAGTGTCCTGGGACGCCCACAGCCCTGCCTATGGGCTTTGACAACCGGGAGAGAGCTGTGTCAAGTCCGAGAAATTATCACTTTCCACTCTGGGGGCACCTCCCCGGCCCCTCCGGAGGTTCTGACTGGTCTGGTGGCCCGGCCCCGGGGACCTGCTTTCCGCCCCATTCGCCTGGAACGCCCTGCCCTGAGGACTAGGGTCCCTCTTGCTGGCATCCAGTCTGAAGCTCAGGCAGGAGAGGCTTTTGTGGGCACTTGAGACCCTCGTCCAGGTTTCACAGGGCCCCAGGGCCTTAGCCACTGGTGAGGGTTAGGTTGAGGGATAGGCTAAGTTTTAGTGTTAGGGTTAGTCTTTGACAACGGGGATAGAGCTGTGTCAAGTCCGAGAAAATCACTTTGCGCTCCTGGGGCTCCTTCGCCGGGCCCCAGGGCCTTCCCCACTGGACCACCTCCAGCTTTTGACACGGGCCCCAACCCACTCTTCCCTTGACGGCTTCCCGCCGGTCAGCTAAGCGGCCGGCCAAGCCGCAGGGCCCCCTCTTTAGGTCCCTGCCGCCGGCAGACCCGCCTGCTGGTCACCCGTGTCCCTGCCCGCGACCCTCTCTCCTGCTTACCTCACCACTTCAGGCTGTTCACCTGGCCCCGCCCCCGTGATCCCGTGACCGCCTCCAGCTGCTCACCTGGCCCCGCCCCCTCCTTGACTTGACAGGGCTCAGCTGCGGGCCTGGGCCCGCCTCCTGGTTCCGGAAACCACGCCCCTGGTCCATTCGACCAATGAGCGAGCAGCGCCAGCCAGTCTGCCCTGCTCCCAAACACAGAGGAATAGCCCCCACCACTGGGATGTAAAGGCACATAGCCCTCTGCTCACAGGGTGCCTCCCAGGTCCCCAAGCGTGGGCAGACCAGCCAGCCCTCCCTTCAGGACACCCAGGGGCCTCCATGAGCCTCGGGGCCGGCCCTCTAACCCCCCCGCCCCGGCCCCCATCGCTCCCACCAAAGGGCAGCTCAGAGCAGAGTGTCCTGGGACGCCCACAGCCCTGCCTATGGGCTTTGACAACCGGGAGAGAGCTGTGTCAAGTCCGAGAAATTATCACTTTCCACTCTGGGGGCACCTCCCCGGCCCCTCCGGAGGTTCTGACTGGTCTGGTGGCCCGGCCCCGGGGGCCTGCTTTCCGCCCCATTCGCCTGGAACGCCCTGCCCTGAGGACTAGGGTCCCTCTTGCTGGCATCCAGTCTGAAGCTCAGGCAGGAGAGGCTTTTGTGGGCACTTGAGACCCTCGTCCAGGTTTCACAGGGCCCCAGGGCCTTAGCCACTGGTGAGGGTTAGGTTGAGGGATAGGCTAAGTTTTAGTGTTAGGGTTAGTCTTTGACAACGGGGATAGAGCTGTGTCAAGTCCGAGAAAATCACTTTGCGCTCCTGGGGCTGGGCCTTCCCCACTGGACCACCTCCAGCTTTTGACACGGACCCAACCCACTCTTCCCTTGACGGCTTCCCGCCGGTCAGCTAAGCGGCCGGCCAAGCCGCAGGGCCCCCTCTTTAGGTCCCTGCCGCCGGCAGACCCGCCTGCTGGTCACCGGTGTCCCTGCCCGCGACCCTCTCTCCTGCTTACCTCACCACTTCAGGCTGTTCACCTGGCCCCGCCCCCGTGATCCCGTGACCGCCTCCAGCTGCTCACCTGGCCCCGCCCCCTCCTTGACTTGACAGGGCTCAGCTGCGGGCCTGGGCCCGCCTCCTGGTTCCGGAAACCACGCCCCTGGTCCATTCGACCAATGAGCGAGCAGCGCCAGCCAGTCTGCCCTGCTCCCAAACACAGAGGAATAGCCCCCACCACTGGGATGTAAAGGCACATAGCCCTCTGCTCACAGGGTGCCTCCCAGGTCCCCAAGCGTGGGCAGACCAGCCAGCCCTTCCTTCAGGACACCCAGGGGGCTCCATGAGCCTCGGGGCCGGCCCTCTAACCCCCCCCGCCCCGGCCCCCATCGCTCCCACCAAAGGGCAGCTCAGAGCAGAGTGTCCTGGGACGCCCACAGCCCTGCCTATGGGCTTTGACAACCGGGAGAGAGCTGTGTCAAGTCCGAGAAATTATCACTTTCCACTCTGGGGGCACCTCCCCGGCCCCTCCGGAGGTTCTGACTGGTCTGGTGGCCCGGCCCCGGGGACCTGCTTTCCGCCCCATTCGCCTGGAACGCCCTGCCCTGAGGACTAGGGTCCCTCTTGCTGGCATCCAGTCTGAAGCTCAGGCAGGAGAGGCTTTTGTGGGCACTTGAGACCCTCGTCCAGGTTTCACAGGGCCCCAGGGCCTTAGCCACTGGTGAGGGTTAGGTTGAGGGATAGGCTAAGTTTTAGTGTTAGGGTTAGTCTTTGACAACGGGGATAGAGCTGTGTCAAGTCCGAGAAAATCACTTTGCGCTCCTGGGGCTGGGCCTTCCCCACTGGACCACCTCCAGCTTTTGACACGGGCCCCAACCCACTCTTCCCTTGACGGCTTCCCGCCGGTCAGCTAAGCGGCCGGCCAAGCCGCAGGGCCCCCTCTTTAGGTCCCTGCCGCCGGCAGACCCGCCTGCTGGTCACCCGTGTCCCTGCCCGCGACCCTCTCTCCTGCTTACCTCACCACTTCAGGCTGTTCACCTGGCCCCGCCCCCGTGATCCCGTGACCGCCTCCAGCTGCTCACCTGGCCCCGCCCCCTCCTTGACTTGACAGGGCTCAGCTGCGGGCCTGGGCCCGCCTCCTGGTTCCGGAAACCACGCCCCTGGTCCATTCGACCAATGAGCGAGCAGCGCCAGCCAGTCTGCCCTGCTCCCAAACACAGAGGAATAGCCCCCACCACTGGGATGTAAAGGCACATAGCCCTCTGCTCACAGGGTGCCTCCCAGGTCCCCAAGCGTGGGCAGACCAGCCAGCCCTCCCTTCAGGACACCCAGGGACCTCCATGAGGCTCGGGGCCGGCCCTCTAACCCCCCCGCCCCGGCCCCCATCGCTCCCACCAAAGGGCAGCTCAGAGCAGAGTGTCCTGGGACGCCCACAGCCCTGCCTATGGGCTTTGACAACAGGGAGAGAGCTGTGTCAAGTCCGAGAAATTATCACTTTCCACTCTGGGGGCACCTCCCCGGCCCCTCCGGAGGTTCTGACTGGTCTGTTGGCCCGGCCCCGGGGACCTGCTTTCCGCCCCATTCGCCTGGAACGCCCTGACCTGAGGACTAGGGTCCCTCTTGCTGGCATCCAGTCTGAAGCTCAGGCAGGAGAGGCTTTTGTGGGCACTTGAGACCCTCGTCCAGGTTTCACAGGGCCCCAGGGCCTTAGCCACTGGTGAGGGTTAGGTTGAGGGATAGGCTAAGTTTTAGTGTTAGGGTTAGTCTTTGACAACGGGGATAGAGCTGTGTCAAGTCCGAGAAAATCACTTTGCGCTCCTGGGGCTCCTTCACCGGGCCCCAGGGCCTTCCCCACTGGACCACCTCCAGCTTTTGACACGGGCCCCAACCCACTCTTCCCTTGACGGCTTCCCGCCGGTCAGCTAAGCGGCCGGCCAAGCCGCAGGGCCCCCTCTTTAGGTCCCTGCCGCCGGCAGACCCGCCTGCTGGTCACCGGTGTCCCTGCCCGCGACCCTCTCTGCTGCTTACCTCACCACTTCAGGCTGTTCACCTGGCCCCGCCCCCGTGATCCCGTGACCGCCTCCAGCTGCTCACCTGGCCCCGCCCCCTCCTTGACTTGACCGGGCTCAGCTGCGGGCCTGGGCCCGCCTCCTGGTTCCGGAAACCACGCCCGTGGTCCATTCGACCAATGAGCGAGCAGCGCCAGCCAGTCTGCCCTGCTCCCAAACACAGAGGAATAGCCCCCACCACTGGGATGTAAAGGCACATAGCCCTCTGCTCACAGTGTGCCTCCCAGGTCCCCAAGCGTGGGCAGACCAGCCAGCCCTCCCTTCAGGACACCCAGGGGCCTCCATGAGCCTCGGGGCCGGCCCTCTAACCCCCCCGCCCCGGCCCCCATCGCTCCCACCAAAGGGCAGCTCAGAGCAGAGTGTCCTGGGACGCCCACAGCCCTGCCTATGGGCTTTGACAACCGGGAGAGAGCTGTGTCAAGTCCGAGAAATTATCACTTTCCACTCTGGGGGCACCTCCCCGGCCCCTCCGGAGGTTCTGACTGGTCTGGTGGCCCGGCCCCGGGGGCCTGCTTTCCGCCCCATTCGCCTGGAACGCCCTGCCCTGAGGACTAGGGTCCCTCTTGCTGGCATCCAGTCTGAAGCTCAGGCAGGAGAGGCTTTTGTGGGCACTTGAGACCCTCGTCCAGGTTTCACAGGGCCCCAGGGCCTTAGCCACTGGTGAGGGTTAGGTTGAGGGATAGGCTAAGTTTTAGTGTTAGGGTTAGTCTTTGACAACGGGGATAGAGCTGTGTCAAGTCCGAGAAAATCACTTTGCGCTCCTGGGGCTGGGCCTTCCCCACTGGACCACCTCCAGCTTTTGACACGGGCCCCAACCCACTCTTCCCTTGACGGCTTCCCGCCGGTCAGGTAAGCGGCCGGCCAAGCCGCAGGGCCCCCTCTTTAGGTCCCTGCCGCCGGCAGACCCGCCTGCAGGTCACCCGTGTCCCTGCCCGCGACCCTCTCTCCTGCTTACCGCACCACTTCAGGCTGTTCACCTGGCCCCGCCCCCGTGATCCCGTGACCGCCTCCAGCTGCTCACCTGGCCCCGCCCCCTCCTTGACTTGACCGGGCTCAGCTGCGGGCCTGGGCCCGCCTCCTGGTTCCGGAAACCACGCCCCTGGTCCATTCGACCAATGAGCGAGCAGCGCCAGCCAGTCTGCCCTGCTCCCAAACACAGAGGAATAGCCCCCACCACTGGGATGTAAAGGCACATAGCCCTCTGCTCACAGGGTGCCTCCCAGGTCCCCAAGCGTGGGCAGACCAGCCAGCCCTCCCTTCAGGACACCCAGGGGCCTCCATGAGCCTCGGGGCCGGCCCTCTAACCCCCCCGCCCCGGCCCCCATCGCTCCCACCAAAGGGCAGCTCAGAGCAGAGTGTCCTGGGACGCCCACAGCCCTGCCTATGGGCTTTGACAACCGGGAGAGAGCTGTGTCAAGTCCGAGAAATTATCACTTTCCACTCTGGGGGCACCTCTCCGGCCCCTCCGGAGGTTCTGACTGGTCTGTTGGCCCGGCCCCGGGGACCTGCTTTCCGCCCCATTCGCCTGGAACGCCCTGCCCTGAGGACTAGGGTCCCTCTTGCTGGCATCCAGTCTGAAGCTCAGGCAGGAGAGGCTTTTGTGGGCATTTGAGACCCTCGTCCAGGTTTCACAGGGCCCCAGGGCCTTAGCCACTGGTGAGGGTTAGGTTGAGGGATAGGCTAAGTTTTAGTGTTAGGGTTAGTATTGACAACGGGGATAGAGCTGTGTCAAGTCCGAGAAAATCACTTTGCGCTCCTGGGGCTCCTTCACCGGGCCCCAGGGCCTTCCCCACTGGACCACCTCCAGCTTTTGACACGGGCCCCAACCCACTCTTCCCTTGACGGCTTCCCGCCGGTCAGCTAAGCGGCCGGCCAAGCCGCAGGGCCCCCTCTTTAGGTCCCTGCCGCCGGCAGACCCGCCTGCTGGTCACCGGTGTCCCTGCCCGCGACCCTCTCTCCTGCTTACCTCACCACTTCAGGCTGTTCACCTGGCCCCGCCCCCGTGATCCCGTGACCGCCTCCAGCTGCTCACCTGGCCCCGCCCCCTCCTTGACTTGACCGGGCTCAGCTGCGGGCCTGGGCCCGCCTCCTGGTTCCGGAAACCACGCCCCTGGTCCATTCGACCAATGAGCGAGCAGCGCCAGCCAGTCTGCCCTGCTCCCAAACACAGAGGAATAGCCCCCACCACTGGGATGTAAAGGCACATAGCCCTCTGCTCACAGGGTGCCTCCCAGGTCCCCAAGCGTGGGCAGACCAGCCAGCCCTCCCTTCAGGACACCCAGGGGCCTCCATGAGCCTCGGGGCCGGCCCTCTAACCCCCCCGCCCCGGCCCCCATCGCTCCCACCAAAGGGCAGCTCAGAGCAGAGTGTCCTGGGACGCCCACAGCCCTGCCTATGGGCTTTGACAACCGGGAGAGAGCTGTGTCAAGTCCGAGAAATTATCACTTTCCACTCTGGGGGCACCTCCCCGGCCCCTCCGGAGGTTCTGACTGGTCTGGTGGCCCGGCCCCGGGGGCCTGCTTTCCGCCCCATTCGCCTGGAACGCCCTGCCCTGAGGACAAGGGTCCCTCTTGCTGGCATCCAGTCTGAAGCTCAGGCAGGAGAGGCTTTTGTGGGCACTTGAGACCCTCGTCCAGGTTTCACAGGGCCCCAGGGCCTTAGCCACTGGTGAGGGTTAGGTTGAGGGATAGGCTAAGTTTTAGTGTTAGGGTTAGTATTGACAACGGGGATAGAGCTGTGTCAAGTCCGAGAAAATCACTTTGCGCTCCTGGGGCTCCTTCACCGGGCCCCAGGGCCTTCCCCACTGGACCACCTCCAGCTTTTGACTCGGGCCCCAACCCACTCTTCCCTTGACGGCTTCCCGCCGGTCAGCTAAGCGGCCGGCCAAGCCGCAGGGCCCCCTCTTTAGGTCCCTGCCGCCGGCAGACCCGCCTGCTGGTCACCGGTGTCCCTGCCCGCGACCCTCTCTCCTGCTTACCTCACCACTTCAGGCTGTTCACCTGGCCCCGCCCCCGTGATCCCGTGACCGCCTCCAGCTGCTCACCTGGCCCCGCCCCCTCCTTGACTTGACCGGGCTCAGCTGCGGGCCTGGGCCCGCCTCCTGGTTCCGGAAACCACGCCCCTGGTCCATTCGACCAATGAGCGAGCAGCGCCAGCCAGTCTGCCCTGCTCCCAAACACAGAGGAATAGCCCCCACCACTGGGATGTAAAGGCACATAGCCCTCTGCTCACAGGGTGCCTCCCAGGTCCCCAAGCGTGGGCAGACCAGCCAGCCCTTCCTTCAGGACACCCAGGGGCCTCCATGAGCCTCGGGGCCGGCCCTCTAACCCCCCCGCCCCGGCCCCCATCGCTCCCACCAAAGGGCAGCTCAGAGCAGAGTGTCCTGGGACGCCCACAGCCCTGCCTATGGGCTTTGACAACCGGGAGAGAGCTGTGTCAAGTCCGAGAAATTATCACTTTCCACTCTGGGGGCACCTCCCCGGCCCCTCCGGAGGTTCTGACTGGTCTGGTGGCCCGGCCCCGGGGACCTGCTTTCCGCCCCATTCGCCTGGAACGCCCTGCCCTGAGGACTAGGGTCCCTCTTGCTGGCATCCAGTCTGAAGCTCAGGCAGGAGAGGCTTTTGTGGGCACTTGAGACCCTCGTCCAGGTTTCACAGGGCCCCAGGGCCTTAGCCACTGGTGAGGGTTAGGTTGAGGGATAGGCTAAGTTTTAGTGTTAGGGTTAGTCTTTGACAACGGGGATAGAGCTGTGTCAAGTCCGAGAAAATCACTTTGCGCTCCTGGGGCTCCTTCGCCGGGCCCCAGGGCCTTCCCCACTGGACCACCTCCAGCTTTTGACACGGGCCCCAACCCACTCTTCCCTTGACGGCTTCCCGCCGGTCAGCTAAGCGGCCGGCCAAGCCGCAGGGCCCCCTCTTTAGGTCCCTGCCGCCGGCAGACCCGCCTGCTGGTCACCCGTGTCCCTGCCCGCGACCCTCTCTCCTGCTTACCTCACCACTTCAGGCTGTTCACCTGGCCCCGCCCCCGTGATCCCGTGACCGCCTCCAGCTGCTCACCTGGCCCCGCCCCCTCCTTGACTTGACAGGGCTCAGCTGCGGGCCTGGGCCCGCCTCCTGGTTCCGGAAACCACGCCCCTGGTCCATTCGACCAATGAGCGAGCAGCGCCAGCCAGTCTGCCCTGCTCCCAAACACAGAGGAATAGCCCCCACCACTGGGATGTAAAGGCACATAGCCCTCTGCTCACAGGGTGCCTCCCAGGTCCCCAAGCGTGGGCAGACCAGCCAGCCCTCCCTTCAGGACACCCAGGGGCCTCCATGAGCCTCGGGGCCGGCCCTCTAACCCCCCCGCCCCGGCCCCCATCGCTCCCACCAAAGGGCAGCTCAGAGCAGAGTGTCCTGGGACGCCCACAGCCCTGCCTATGGGCTTTGACAACCGGGAGAGAGCTGTGTCAAGTCCGAGAAATTATCACTTTCCACTCTGGGGGCACCTCCCCGGCCCCTCCGGAGGTTCTGACTGGTCTGGTGGCCCGGCCCCGGGGGCCTGCTTTCCGCCCCATTCGCCTGGAACGCCCTGCCCTGAGGACTAGGGTCCCTCTTGCTGGCATCCAGTCTGAAGCTCAGGCAGGAGAGGCTTTTGTGGGCACTTGAGACCCTCGTCCAGGTTTCACAGGGCCCCAGGGCCTTAGCCACTGGTGAGGGTTAGGTTGAGGGATAGGCTAAGTTTTAGTGTTAGGGTTAGTCTTTGACAACGGGGATAGAGCTGTGTCAAGTCCGAGAAAATCACTTTGCGCTCCTGGGGCTGGGCCTTCCCCACTGGACCACCTCCAGCTTTTGACACGGACCCAACCCACTCTTCCCTTGACGGCTTCCCGCCGGTCAGCTAAGCGGCCGGCCAAGCCGCAGGGCCCCCTCTTTAGGTCCCTGCCGCCGGCAGACCCGCCTGCTGGTCACCGGTGTCCCTGCCCGCGACCCTCTCTCCTGCTTACCTCACCACTTCAGGCTGTTCACCTGGCCCCGCCCCCGTGATCCCGTGACCGCCTCCAGCTGCTCACCTGGCCCCGCCCCCTCCTTGACTTGACAGGGCTCAGCTGCGGGCCTGGGCCCGCCTCCTGGTTCCGGAAACCACGCCCCTGGTCCATTCGACCAATGAGCGAGCAGCGCCAGCCAGTCTGCCCTGCTCCCAAACACAGAGGAATAGCCCCCACCACTGGGATGTAAAGGCACATAGCCCTCTGCTCACAGGGTGCCTCCCAGGTCCCCAAGCGTGGGCAGACCAGCCAGCCCTTCCTTCAGGACACCCAGGGGGCTCCATGAGCCTCGGGGCCGGCCCTCTAACCCCCCCCGCCCCGGCCCCCATCGCTCCCACCAAAGGGCAGCTCAGAGCAGAGTGTCCTGGGACGCCCACAGCCCTGCCTATGGGCTTTGACAACCGGGAGAGAGCTGTGTCAAGTCCGAGAAATTATCACTTTCCACTCTGGGGGCACCTCCCCGGCCCCTCCGGAGGTTCTGACTGGTCTGGTGGCCCGGCCCCGGGGACCTGCTTTCCGCCCCATTCGCCTGGAACGCCCTGCCCTGAGGACTAGGGTCCCTCTTGCTGGCATCCAGTCTGAAGCTCAGGCAGGAGAGGCTTTTGTGGGCACTTGAGACCCTCGTCCAGGTTTCACAGGGCCCCAGGGCCTTAGCCACTGGTGACGGTTAGGTTGAGGGATAGGCTAAGTTTTAGTGTTAGGGTTAGTCTTTGACAACGGGGATAGAGCTGTGTCAAGTCCGAGAAAATCACTTTGCGCTCCTGGGGCTGGGCCTTCCCCACTGGACCACCTCCAGCTTTTGACACGGGCCCCAACCCACTCTTCCCTTGACGGCTTCCCGCCGGTCAGCTAAGCGGCCGGCCAAGCCGCAGGGCCCCCTCTTTAGGTCCCTGCCGCCGGCAGACCCGCCTGCTGGTCACCCGTGTCCCTGCCCGCGACCCTCTCTCCTGCTTACCTCACCACTTCAGGCTGTTCACCTGGCCCCGCCCCCGTGATCCCGTGACCGCCTCCAGCTGCTCACCTGGCCCCGCCCCCTCGTTGACTTGACAGGGCTCAGCTGCGGGCCTGGGCCCGCCTCCTGGTTCCGGAAACCACGCCCCTGGTCCATTCGACCAATGAGCGAGCAGCGCCAGCCAGTCTGCCCTGCTCCCAAACACAGAGGAATAGCCCCCACCACTGGGATGTAAAGGCACATAGCCCTCTGCTCACAGGGTGCCTCCCAGGTCCCCAAGCGTGGGCAGACCAGCCAGCCCTCCCTTCAGGACACCCAGGGACCTCCATGAGGCTCGGGGCCGGCCCTCTAACCCCCCCGCCCCGGCCCCCATCGCTCCCACCAAAGGGCAGCTCAGAGCAGAGTGTCCTGGGACGCCCACAGCCCTGCCTATGGGCTTTGACAACAGGGAGAGAGCTGTGTCAAGTCCGAGAAATTATCACTTTCCACTCTGGGGGCACCTCCCCGGCCCCTCCGGAGGTTCTGACTGGTCTGTTGGCCCGGCCCCGGGGACCTGCTTTCCGCCCCATTCGCCTGGAACGCCCTGCCCTGAGGACTAGGGTCCCTCTTGCTGGCATCCAGTCTGAAGCTCAGGCAGGAGAGGCTTTTGTGGGCACTTGAGACCCTCGTCCAGGTTTCACAGGGCCCCAGGGCCTTAGCCACTGGTGAGGGTTAGGTTGAGGGATAGGCTAAGTTTTAGTGTTAGGGTTAGTCTTTGACAACGGGGATAGAGCTGTGTCAAGTCCGAGAAAATCACTTTGCGCTCCTGGGGCTCCTTCACCGGGCCCCAGGGCCTTCCCCACTGGACCACCTCCAGCTTTTGACACGGGCCCCAACCCACTCTTCCCTTGAAGGCTTCCCGCCGGTCAGCTAAGCGGCCGGCCAAGCCGCAGGGCCCCCTCTTTAGGTCCCTGCCGCCGGCAGACCCGCCTGCTGGTCACCGGTGTCCCTGCCCGCGACCCTCTCTGCTGCTTACCTCACCACTTCAGGCTGTTCACCTGGCCCCGCCCCCGTGATCCCGTGACCGCCTCCAGCTGCTCACCTGGCCCCGCCCCCTCCTTGACTTGACCGGGCTCAGCTGCGGGCCTGGGCCCGCCTCCTGGTTCCGGAAACCACGCCCGTGGTCCATTCGACCAATGAGCGAGCAGCGCCAGCCAGTCTGCCCTGCTCCCAAACACAGAGGAATAGCCCCCACCACTGGGATGTAAAGGCACATAGCCCTCTGCTCACAGTGTGCCTCCCAGGTCCCCAAGCGTGGGCAGACCAGCCAGCCCTCCCTTCAGGACACCCAGGGGCCTCCATGAGCCTCGGGGCCGGCCCTCTAACCCCCCCGCCCCGGCCCCCATCGCTCCCACCAAAGGGCAGCTCAGAGCAGAGTGTCCTGGGACGCCCACAGCCCTGCCTATGGGCTTTGACAACCGGGAGAGAGCTGTGTCAAGTCCGAGAAATTATCACTTTCCACTCTGGGGGCACCTCCCCGGCCCCTCCGGAGGTTCTGACTGGTCTGGTGGCCCGGCCCCGGGGGCCTGCTTTCCGCCCCATTCGCCTGGAACGCCCTGCCCTGAGGACTAGGGTCCCTCTTGCTGGCATCCAGTCTGAAGCTCAGGCAGGAGAGGCTTTTGTGGGCACTTGAGACCCTCGTCCAGGTTTCACAGGGCCCCAGGGCCTTAGCCACTGGTGAGGGTTAGGTTGAGGGATAGGCTAAGTTTTAGTGTTAGGGTTAGTCTTTGACAACGGGGATAGAGCTGTGTCAAGTCCGAGAAAATCACTTTGCGCTCCTGGGGCTGGGCCTTCCCCACTGGACCACCTCCAGCTTTTGACACGGGCCCCAACCCACTCTTCCCTTGACGGCTTCCCGCCGGTCAGCTAAGCGGCCGGCCAAGCCGCAGGGCCCCCTCTTTAGGTCCCTGCCGCCGGCAGACCCGCCTGCTGGTCACCGGTGTCCCTGCCCGCGACCCTCTCTCCTGCTTACCTCACCACTTCAGGCTGTTCACCTGGCCCCGCCCCCGTGATCCCGTGACCGCCTCCAGCTGCTCACCTGGCCCCGCCCCCTCCTTGACTTGACAGGGCTCAGCTGCGGGCCTGGGCCCGCCTCCTGGTTCCGGAAACCACGCCCCTGGTCCATTCGACCAATGAGCGAGCAGCGCCAGCCAGTCTGCCCTGCTCCCAAACACAGAGGAATAGCCCCCACCACTGGGATGTAAAGGCACATAGCCCTCTGCTCACAGGGTGCCTCCCAGGTCCCCAAGCGTGGGCAGACCAGCCAGCCCTTCCTTCAGGACACCCAGGGGGCTCCATGAGCCTCGGGGCCGGCCCTCTAACCCCCCCCGCCCCGGCCCCCATCGCTCCCACCAAAGGGCAGCTCAGAGCAGAGTGTCCTGGGACGCCCACAGCCCTGCCTATGGGCTTTGACAACCGGGAGAGAGCTGTGTCAAGTCCGAGAAATTATCACTTTCCACTCTGGGGGCACCTCCCCGGCCCCTCCGGAGGTTCTGACTGGTCTGGTGGCCCGGCCCCGGGGACCTGCTTTCCGCCCCATTCGCCTGGAACGCCCTGCCCTGAGGACTAGGGTCCCTCTTGCTGGCATCCAGTCTGAAGCTCAGGCAGGAGAGGCTTTTGTGGGCACTTGAGACCCTCGTCCAGGTTTCACAGGGCCCCAGGGCCTTAGCCACTGGTGAGGGTTAGGTTGAGGGATAGGCTAAGTTTTAGTGTTAGGGTTAGTCTTTGACAACGGGGATAGAGCTGTGTCAAGTCCGAGAAAATCACTTTGCGCTCCTGGGGCTGGGCCTTCCCCACTGGACCACCTCCAGCTTTTGACACGGGCCCCAACCCACTCTTCCCTTGACGGCTTCCCGCCGGTCAGCTAAGCGGCCGGCCAAGCCGCAGGGCCCCCTCTTTAGGTCCCTGCCGCCGGCAGACCCGCCTGCTGGTCACCCGTGTCCCTGCCCGCGACCCTCTCTCCTGCTTACCTCACCACTTCAGGCTGTTCACCTGGCCCCGCCCCCGTGATCCCGTGACCGCCTCCAGCTGCTCACCTGGCCCCGCCCCCTCCTTGACTTGACAGGGCTCAGCTGCGGGCCTGGGCCCGCCTCCTGGTTCCGGAAACCACGCCCCTGGTCCATTCGACCAATGAGCGAGCAGCGCCAGCCAGTCTGCCCTGCTCCCAAACACAGAGGAATAGCCCCCACCACTGGGATGTAAAGGCACATAGCCCTCTGCTCACAGGGTGCCTCCCAGGTCCCCAAGCGTGGGCAGACCAGCCAGCCCTCCCTTCAGGACACCCAGGGACCTCCATGAGGCTCGGGGCCGGCCCTCTAACCCCCCCGCCCCGGCCCCCATCGCTCCCACCAAAGGGCAGCTCAGAGCAGAGTGTCCTGGGACGCCCACAGCCCTGCCTATGGGCTTTGACAACAGGGAGAGAGCTGTGTCAAGTCCGAGAAATTATCACTTTCCACTCTGGGGGCACCTCCCCGGCCCCTCCGGAGGTTCTGACTGGTCTGTTGGCCCGGCCCCGGGGACCTGCTTTCCGCCCCATTCGCCTGGAACGCCCTGCCCTGAGGACTAGGGTCCCTCTTGCTGGCATCTAGTCTGAAGCTCAGGCAGGAGAGGCTTTTGTGGGCACTTGAGACCCTCGTCCAGGTTTCACAGGGCCCCAGGGCCTTAGCCACTGGTGAGGGTTAGGTTGAGGGATAGGCTAAGTTTTAGTGTTAGGGTTAGTCTTTGACAACGGGGATAGAGCTGTGTCAAGTCCGAGAAAATCACTTTGCGCTCCTGGGGCTCCTTCACCGGGCCCCAGGGCCTTCCCCACTGGACCACCTCCAGCTTTTGACACGGGCCCCAACCCACTCTTCCCTTGACGGCTTCCCGCCGGTCAGCTAAGCGGCCGGCCAAGCCGCAGGGCCCCCTCTTTAGGTCCCTGCCGCCGGCAGACCCGCCTGCTGGTCACCGGTGTCCCTGCCCGCGACCCTCTCTGCTGCTTACCTCACCACTTCAGGCTGTTCACCTGGCCCCGCCCCCGTGATCCCGTGACCGCCTCCAGCTGCTCACCTGGCCCCGCCCCCTCCTTGACTTGACCGGGCTCAGCTGCGGGCCTGGGCCCGCCTCCTGGTTCCGGAAACCACGCCCGTGGTCCATTCGACCAATGAGCGAGCAGCGCCAGCCAGTCTGCCCTGCTCCCAAACACAGAGGAATAGCCCCCACCACTGGGATGTAAAGGCACATAGCCCTCTGCTCACAGTGTGCCTCCCAGGTCCCCAAGCGTGGGCAGACCAGCCAGCCCTCCCTTCAGGACACCCAGGGGCCTCCATGAGCCTCGGGGCCGGCCCTCTAACCCCCCCGCCCCGGCCCCCATCGCTCCCACCAAAGGGCAGCTCAGAGCAGAGTGTCCTGGGACGCCCACAGCCCTGCCTATGGGCTTTGACAACCGGGAGAGAGCTGTGTCAAGTCCGAGAAATTATCACTTTCCACTCTGGGGGCACCTCCCCGGCCCCTCCGGAGGTTCTGACTGGTCTGGTGGCCCGGCCCCGGGGGCCTGCTTTCCGCCCCATTCGCCTGGAACGCCCTGCCCTGAGGACTAGGGTCCCTCTTGCTGGCATCCAGTCTGAAGCTCAGGCAGGAGAGGCTTTTGTGGGCACTTGAGACCCTCGTCCAGGTTTCACAGGGCCCCAGGGCCTTAGCCACTGGTGAGGGTTAGGTTGAGGGATAGGCTAAGTTTTAGTGTTAGGGTTAGTCTTTGACAACGGGGATAGAGCTGTGTCAAGTCCGAGAAAATCACTTTGCGCTCCTGGGGCTGGGCCTTCCCCACTGGACCACCTCCAGCTTTTGACACGGGCCCCAACCCACTCTTCCCTTGACGGCTTCCCGCCGGTCAGGTAAGCGGCCGGCCAAGCCGCAGGGCCCCCTCTTTAGGTCCCTGCCGCCGGCAGACCCGCCTGCAGGTCACCCGTGTCCCTGCCCGCGACCCTCTCTCCTGCTTACCGCACCACTTCAGGCTGTTCACCTGGCCCCGCCCCCGTGATCCCGTGACCGCCTCCAGCTGCTCACCTGGCCCCGCCCCCTCCTTGACTTGACCGGGCTCAGCTGCGGGCCTGGGCCCGCCTCCTGGTTCCGGAAACCACGCCCCTGGTCCATTCGACCAATGAGCGAGCAGCGCCAGCCAGTCTGCCCTGCTCCCAAACACAGAGGAATAGCCCCCACCACTGGGATGTAAAGGCACATAGCCCTCTGCTCACAGGGTGCCTCCCAGGTCCCCAAGCGTGGGCAGACCAGCCAGCCCTCCCTTCAGGACACCCAGGGGCCTCCATGAGCCTCGGGGCCGGCCCTCTAACCCCCCCGCCCCGGCCCCCATCGCTCCCACCAAAGGGCAGCTCAGAGCAGAGTGTCCTGGGACGCCCACAGCCCTGCCTATGGGCTTTGACAACCGGGAGAGAGCTGTGTCAAGTCCGAGAAATTATCACTTTCCACTCTGGGGGCACCTCCCCGGCCCCTCCGGAGGTTCTGACTGGTCTGGTGGCCCGGCCCCGGGGGCCTGCTTTCCGCCCCATTCGCCTGGAACGCCCTGCCCTGAGGACTAGGGTCCCTCTTGCTGGCATCCAGTCTGAAGCTCAGGCAGGAGAGGCTTTTGTGGGCACTTGAGACCCTCGTCCAGGTTTCACAGGGCCCCAGGGCCTTAGCCACTGGTGAGGGTTAGGTTGAGGGATAGGCTAAGTTTTAGTGTTAGGGTTAGTCTTTGACAACGGGGATAGAGCTGTGTCAAGTCCGAGAAAATCACTTTGCGCTCCTGGGGCTGGGCCTTCCCCACTGGACCACCTCCAGCTTTTGACACGGGCCCCAACCCACTCTTCCCTTGACGGCTTCCCGCCGGTCAGCTAAGCGGCCGGCCAAGCCGCAGGGCCCCCTCTTTAGGTCCCTGCCGCCGGCAGACCCGCCTGCTGGTCACCGGTGTCCCTGCCCGCGACCCTCTCTCCTGCTTACCTCACCACTTCAGGCTGTTCACCTGGCCCCGCCCCCGTGATCCCGTGACCGCCTCCAGCTGCTCACCTGGCCCCGCCCCCTCCTTGACTTGACAGGGCTCAGCTGCGGGCCTGGGCCCGCCTCCTGGTTCCGGAAACCACGCCCCTGGTCCATTCGACCAATGAGCGAGCAGCGCCAGCCAGTCTGCCCTGCTCCCAAACACAGAGGAATAGCCCCCACCACTGGGATGTAAAGGCACATAGCCCTCTGCTCACAGGGTGCCTCCCAGGTCCCCAAGCGTGGGCAGACCAGCCAGCCCTTCCTTCAGGACACCCAGGGGCCTCCATGACCCTCGGGGCCGGCCCTCTAACCCCCCCGCCCCGGCCCCCATCGCTCCCACCAAAGGGCAGCTCAGAGCAGAGTGTCCTGGGACGCCCACAGCCCTGCCTATGGGCTTTGACAACCGGGAGAGAGCTGTGTCAAGTCCGAGAAATTATCACTTTCCACTCTGGGGGCACCTCCCCGGCCCCTCCGGAGGTTCTGACTGGTCTGGTGGCCCGGCCCCGGGGACCTGCTTTCCGCCCCATTCGCCTGGAACGCCCTGCCCTGAGGACTAGGGTCCCTCTTGCTGGCATCCAGTCTGAAGCTCAGGCAGGAGAGGCTTTTGTGGGCACTTGAGACCCTCGTCCAGGTTTCACAGGGCCCCAGGGCCTTAGCCACTGGTGAGGGTTAGGTTGAGGGATAGGCTAAGTTTTAGTGTTAGGGTTAGTCTTTGACAACGGGGATAGAGCTGTGTCAAGTCCGAGAAAATCACTTTGCGCTCCTGGGGCTCCTTCACCGGGCCCCAGGGCCTTCCCCACTGGACCACCTCCAGCTTTTGACACGGGCCCCAACCCACTCTTCCCTTGACGGCTTCCCGCCGGTCAGGTAAGCGGCCGGCCAAGCCGCAGGGCCCCCTCTTTAGGTCCCTGCCGCCGGCAGACCCGCCTGCAGGTCACCCGTGTCCCTGCCCGCGACCCTCTCTCCTGCTTACCGCACCACTTCAGGCTGTTCACCTGGCCCCGCCCCCGTGATCCCGTGACCGCCTCCAGCTGCTCACCTGGCCCCGCCCCCTCCTTGACTTGACCGGGCTCAGCTGCGGGCCTGGGCCCGCCTCCTGGTTCCGGAAACCACGCCCCTGGTCCATTCGACCAATGAGCGAGCAGCGCCAGCCAGTCTGCCCTGCTCCCAAACACAGAGGAATAGCCCCCACCACTGGGATGTAAAGGCACATAGCCCTCTGCTCACAGGGTGCCTCCCAGGTCCCCAAGCGTGGGCAGACCAGCCAGCCCTCCCTTCAGGACACCCAGGGGCCTCCATGAGCCTCGGGGCCGGCCCTCTAACCCCCCCGCCCCGGCCCCCATCGCTCCCACCAAAGGGCAGCTCAGAGCAGAGTGTCCTGGGACGCCCACAGCCCTGCCTATGGGCTTTGACAACCGGGAGAGAGCTGTGTCAAGTCCGAGAAATTATCACTTTCCACTCTGGGGGCACCTCCCCGGCCCCTCCGGAGGTTCTGACTGGTCTGGTGGCCCGGCCCCGGGGGCCTGCTTTCCGCCCCATTCGCCTGGAACGCCCTGCCCTGAGGACTAGGGTCCCTCTTGCTGGCATCCAGTCTGAAGCTCAGGCAGGAGAGGCTTTTGTGGGCACTTGAGACCCTCGTCCAGGTTTCACAGGGCCCCAGGGCCTTAGCCACTGGTGAGGGTTAGGTTGAGGGATAGGCTAAGTTTTAGTGTTAGGGTTAGTCTTTGACAACGGGGATAGAGCTGTGTCAAGTCCGAGAAAATCACTTTGCGCTCCTGGGGCTGGGCCTTCCCCACTGGACCACCTCCAGCTTTTGACACGGGCCCCAACCCACTCTTCCCTTGACGGCTTCCCGCCGGTCAGCTAAGCGGCCGGCCAAGCCGCAGGGCCCCCTCTTTAGGTCCCTGCCGCCGGCAGACCCGCCTGCTGGTCACCGGTGTCCCTGCCCGCGACCCTCTCTCCTGCTTACCTCACCACTTCAGGCTGTTCACCTGGCCCCGCCCCCGTGATCCCGTGACCGCCTCCAGCTGCTCACCTGGCCCCGCCCCCTCCTTGACTTGACAGGGCTCAGCTGCGGGCCTGGGCCCGCCTCCTGGTTCCGGAAACCACGCCCCTGGTCCATTCGACCAATGAGCGAGCAGCGCCAGCCAGTCTGCCCTGCTCCCAAACACAGAGGAATAGCCCCCACCACTGGGATGTAAAGGCACATAGCCCTCTGCTCACAGGGTGCCTCCCAGGTCCCCAAGCGTGGGCAGACCAGCCAGCCCTTCCTTCAGGACACCCAGGGGCCTCCATGACCCTCGGGGCCGGCCCTCTAACCCCCCCGCCCCGGCCCCCATCGCTCCCACCAAAGGGCAGCTCAGAGCAGAGTGTCCTGGGACGCCCACAGCCCTGCCTATGGGCTTTGACAACCGGGAGAGAGCTGTGTCAAGTCCGAGAAATTATCACTTTCCACTCTGGGGGCACCTCCCCGGCCCCTCCGGAGGTTCTGACTGGTCTGGTGGCCCGGCCCCGGGGACCTGCTTTCCGCCCCATTCGCCTGGAACGCCCTGCCCTGAGGACTAGGGTCCCTCTTGCTGGCATCCAGTCTGAAGCTCAGGCAGGAGAGGCTTTTGTGGGCACTTGAGACCCTCGTCCAGGTTTCACAGGGCCCCAGGGCCTTAGCCACTGGTGAGGGTTAGGTTGAGGGATAGGCTAAGTTTTAGTGTTAGGGTTAGTCTTTGACAACGGGGATAGAGCTGTGTCAAGTCCGAGAAAATCACTTTGCGCTCCTGGGGCTCCTTCACCGGGCCCCAGGGCCTTCCCCACTGGACCACCTCCAGCTTTTGACACGGGCCCCAACCCACTCTTCCCTTGACGGCTTCCCGCCGGTCAGCTAAGCGGCCGGCCAAGCCGCAGGGCCCCCTCTTTAGGTCCCTGCCGCCGGCAGACCCGCCTGCTGGTCACCGGTGTCCCTGCCCGCGACCCTCTCTCCTGCTTACCTCACCACTTCAGGCTGTTCACCTGGCCCCGCCCCCGTGATCCCGTGACCGCCTCCAGCTGCTCACCTGGCCCCGCCCCCTCCTTGACTTGACCGGGCTCAGCTGCGGGCCTGGGCCCGCCTCCTGGTTCCGGAAACCACGCCCGTGGTCCATTCGACCAATGAGCGAGCAGCGCCAGCCAGTCTGCCCTGCTCCCAAACACAGAGGAATAGCCCCCACCACTGGGATGTAAAGGCACATAGCCCTCTGCTCACAGGGTGCCTCCCAGGTCCCCAAGCGTGGGCAGACCAGCCAGCCCTCCCTTCAGGACACCCAGGGGCCTCCATGAGCCTCGGGGCCGGCCCTCTAACCCCCCCGCCCCGGCCCCCATCGCTCCCACCAAAGGGCAGCTCAGAGCAGAGTGTCCTGGGACGCCCACAGCCCTGCCTATGGGCTTTGACAACCGGGAGAGAGCTGTGTCAAGTCCGAGAAATTATCACTTTCCACTCTGGGGGCACCTCCCCGGCCCCTCCGGAGGTTCTGACTGGTCTGGTGGCCCGGCCCCGGGGACCTGCTTTCCGCCCCATTCGCCTGGAACGCCCTGCCCTGAGGACTAGGGTCCCTCTTGCTGGCATCCAGTCTGAAGCTCAGGCAGGAGAGGCTTTTGTGGGCACTTGAGACCCTCGTCCAGGTTTCACAGGGCCCCAGGGCCTTAGCCACTGGTGAGGGTTAGGTTGAGGGATAGGCTAAGTTTTAGTGTTAGGGTTAGTCTTTGACAACGGGGATAGAGCTGTGTCAAGTCCGAGAAAATCACTTTGCGCTCCTGGGGCTGGGCCTTCCCCACTGGACCACCTCCAGCTTTTGACACGGGCCCCAACCCACTCTTCCCTTGACGGCTTCCCGCCGGTCAGCTAAGCGGCCGGCCAAGCCGCAGGGCCCCCTCTTTAGGTCCCTGCCGCCGGCAGACCCGCCTGCTGGTCACCCGTGTCCCTGCCCGCGACCCTCTCTCCTGCTTACCTCACCACTTCAGGCTGTTCACCTGGCCCCGCCCCCGTGATCCCGTGACCGCCTCCAGCTGCTCACCTGGCCCCGCCCCCTCCTTGACTTGACAGGGCTCAGCTGCGGGCCTGGGCCCGCCTCCTGGTTCCGGAAACCACGCCCCTGGTCCATTCGACCAATGAGCGAGCAGCGCCAGCCAGTCTGCCCTGCTCCCAAACACAGAGGAATAGCCCCCACCACTGGGATGTAAAGGCACATAGCCCTCTGCTCACAGGGTGCCTCCCAGGTCCCCAAGCGTGGGCAGACCAGCCAGCCCTCCCTTCAGGACACCCAGGGGCCTCCATGAGCCTCGGGGCCGGCCCTCTAACCCCCCCGCCCCGGCCCCCATCGCTCCCACCAAAGGGCAGCTCAGAGCAGAGTGTCCTGGGACGCCCACAGCCCTGCCTATGGGCTTTGACAACCGGGAGAGAGCTGTGTCAAGTCCGAGAAATTATCACTTTCCACTCTGGGGGCACCTCCCCGGCCCCTCCGGAGGTTCTGACTGGTCTGGTGGCCCGGCCCCGGGGGCCTGCTTTCCGCCCCATTCGCCTGGAACGCCCTGCCCTGAGGACTAGGGTCCCTCTTGCTGGCATCCAGTCTGAAGCTCAGGCAGGAGAGGCTTTTGTGGGCACTTGAGACCCTCGTCCAGGTTTCACAGGGCCCCAGGGCCTTAGCCACTGGTGAGGGTTAGGTTGAGGGATAGGCTAAGTTTTAGTGTTAGGGGTAGTCTTTGACAACGGGGATAGAGCTGTGTCAAGTCCGAGAAAATCACTTTGCGCTCCTGGGGCTGGGCCTTCCCCACTGGACCACCTCCAGCTTTTGACACGGGCCCCAACCCACTCTTCCCTTGACGGCTTCCCGCCGGTCAGCTAAGCGGCCGGCCAAGCCGCAGGGCCCCCTCTTTAGGTCCCTGCCGCCGGCAGACCCGCCTGCTGGTCACCCGTGTCCCTGCCCGCGACCC
Organism: Pipistrellus hanaki; assembly: GCF_964339955.1. Lineage (NCBI taxonomy): Eukaryota > Metazoa > Chordata > Mammalia > Chiroptera > Vespertilionidae > Pipistrellus > Pipistrellus hanaki. The sequence goes on along the minus strand of NW_028182272.1, from coordinate 75,373 downwards.
TCTCTCCTGCTTACCGCACCACTTCAGGCTGTTCACCTGGCCCCGCCCCCGTGATCCCGTGACCGCCTCCAGCTGCTCACCTGGCCCCGCCCCCTCCTTGACTTGACCGGGCTCAGCTGCGGGCCTGGGCCCGCCTCCTGGTTCCGGAAACCACGCCCCTGGTCCATTCGACCAATGAGCGAGCAGCGCCAGCCAGTCTGCCCTGCTCCCAAACACAGAGGAATAGCCCCCACCACTGGGATGTAAAGGCACATAGCCCTCTGCTCACAGGGTGCCTCCCAGGTCCCCAAGCGTGGGCAGACCAGCCAGCCCTCCCTTCAGGACACCCAGGGGCCTCCATGAGCCTCGGGGCCGGCCCTCTAACCCCCCCGCCCCGGCCCCCATCGCTCCCACCAAAGGGCAGCTCAGAGCAGAGTGTCCTGGGACGCCCACAGCCCTGCCTATGGGCTTTGACAACCGGGAGAGAGCTGTGTCAAGTCCGAGAAATTATCACTTTCCACTCTGGGGGCACCTCTCCGGCCCCTCCGGAGGTTCTGACTGGTCTGTTGGCCCGGCCCCGGGGACCTGCTTTCCGCCCCATTCGCCTGGAACGCCCTGCCCTGAGGACTAGGGTCCCTCTTGCTGGCATCCAGTCTGAAGCTCAGGCAGGAGAGGCTTTTGTGGGCACTTGAGACCCTCGTCCAGGTTTCACAGGGCCCCAGGGCCTTAGCCACTGGTGAGGGTTAGGTTGAGGGATAGGCTAAGTTTTAGTGTTAGGGTTAGTATTGACAACGGGGATAGAGCTGTGTCAAGTCCGAGAAAATCACTTTGCGCTCCTGGGGCTCCTTCACCGGGCCCCAGGGCCTTCCCCACTGGACCACCTCCAGCTTTTGACACGGGCCCCAACCCACTCTTCCCTTGACGGCTTCCCGCCGGTCAGCTAAGCGGCCGGCCAAGCCGCAGGGCCCCCTCTTTAGGTCCCTGCCGCCGGCAGACCCGCCTGCTGGTCACCGGTGTCCCTGCCCGCGACCCTCTCTCCTGCTTACCTCACCACTTCAGGCTGTTCACCTGGCCCCGCCCCCGTGATCCCGTGACCGCCTCCAGCTGCTCACCTGGCCCCGCCCCCTCCTTGACTTGACCGGGCTCAGCTGCGGGCCTGGGCCCGCCTCCTGGTTCCGGAAACCACGCCCCTGGTCCATTCGACCAATGAGCGAGCAGCGCCAGCCAGTCTGCCCTGCTCCCAAACACAGAGGAATAGCCCCCACCACTGGGATGTAAAGGCACATAGCCCTCTGCTCACAGGGTGCCTCCCAGGTCCCCAAGCGTGGGCAGACCAGCCAGCCCTCCCTTCAGGACACCCAGGGGCCTCCATGAGCCTCGGGGCCGGCCCTCTAACCCCCCCGCCCCGGCCCCCATCGCTCCCACCAAAGGGCAGCTCAGAGCAGAGTGTCCTGGGACGCCCACAGCCCTGCCTATGGGCTTTGACAACCGGGAGAGAGCTGTGTCAAGTCCGAGAAATTATCACTTTCCACTCTGGGGGCACCTCCCCGGCCCCTCCGGAGGTTCTGACTGGTCTGGTGGCCCGGCCCCGGGGGCCTGCTTTCCGCCCCATTCGCCTGGAACGCCCTGCCCTGAGGACAAGGGTCCCTCTTGCTGGCATCCAGTCTGAAGCTCAGGCAGGAGAGGCTTTTGTGGGCACTTGAGACCCTCGTCCAGGTTTCACAGGGCCCCAGGGCCTTAGCCACTGGTGAGGGTTAGGTTGAGGGATAGGCTAAGTTTTAGTGTTAGGGTTAGTATTGACAACGGGGATAGAGCTGTGTCAAGTCCGAGAAAATCACTTTGCGCTCCTGGGGCTCCTTCACCGGGCCCCAGGGCCTTCCCCACTGGACCACCTCCAGCTTTTGACTCGGGCCCCAACCCACTCTTCCCTTGACGGCTTCCCGCCGGTCAGCTAAGCGGCCGGCCAAGCCGCAGGGCCCCCTCTTTAGGTCCCTGCCGCCGGCAGACCCGCCTGCTGGTCACCGGTGTCCCTGCCCGCGACCCTCTCTCCTGCTTACCTCACCACTTCAGGCTGTTCACCTGGCCCCGCCCCCGTGATCCCGTGACCGCCTCCAGCTGCTCACCTGGCCCCGCCCCCTCCTTGACTTGACCGGGCTCAGCTGCGGGCCTGGGCCCGCCTCCTGGTTCCGGAAACCACGCCCCTGGTCCATTCGACCAATGAGCGAGCAGCGCCAGCCAGTCTGCCCTGCTCCCAAACACAGAGGAATAGCCCCCACCACTGGGATGTAAAGGCACATAGCCCTCTGCTCACAGGGTGCCTCCCAGGTCCCCAAGCGTGGGCAGACCAGCCAGCCCTTCCTTCAGGACACCCAGGGGCCTCCATGAGCCTCGGGGCCGGCCCTCTAACCCCCCCGCCCCGGCCCCCATCGCTCCCACCAAAGGGCAGCTCAGAGCAGAGTGTCCTGGGACGCCCACAGCCCTGCCTATGGGCTTTGACAACCGGGAGAGAGCTGTGTCAAGTCCGAGAAATTATCACTTTCCACTCTGGGGGCACCTCCCCGGCCCCTCCGGAGGTTCTGACTGGTCTGGTGGCCCGGCCCCGGGGACCTGCTTTCCGCCCCATTCGCCTGGAACGCCCTGCCCTGAGGACTAGGGTCCCTCTTGCTGGCATCCAGTCTGAAGCTCAGGCAGGAGAGGCTTTTGTGGGCACTTGAGACCCTCGTCCAGGTTTCACAGGGCCCCAGGGCCTTAGCCACTGGTGAGGGTTAGGTTGAGGGATAGGCTAAGTTTTAGTGTTAGGGTTAGTCTTTGACAACGGGGATAGAGCTGTGTCAAGTCCGAGAAAATCACTTTGCGCTCCTGGGGCTCCTTCACCGGGCCCCAGGGCCTTCCCCACTGGACCACCTCCAGCTTTTGACACGGGCCCCAACCCACTCTTCCCTTGACGGCTTCCCGCCGGTCAGCTAAGCGGCCGGCCAAGCCGCAGGGCCCCCTCTTTAGGTACCTGCCGCCGGCAGACCCGCCCGCTGGTCACCGGTGTCCCTGCCTGCGACCCTCTCTCCTGCTTACCTCACCACTTCAGGCTGTTCACCTGGCCCCGCCCCCGTGATCCCGTGACCGCCTCCAGCTGCTCACCTGGCCCCGCCCCCTCCTTGACTTGACCGGGCTCAGCTGCGGGCCTGGGCCCGCCTCCTGGTTCCGGAAACCACGCCCCTGGTCCATTCGACCAATGAGCGAGCAGCGCCAGCCAGTCTGCCCTGCTCCCAAACACAGAGGAATAGCCCCCACCACTGGGATGTAAAGGCACATAGCCCTCTGCTCACAGGGTGCCTCCCAGGTCCCCAAGCGTGGGCAGACCAGCCAGCCCTTCCTTCAGGACACCCAGGGGCCTCCATGAGCCTCGCGGGCGGCCCTCTAACCACCCCGCCCCGGCCCCCATCGCTCCCACCAAAGGGCAGCTCAGAGCAGAGTGTCCTGGGACGCCCACAGCCCTGCCTATGGGCTTTGACAACCGGGAGAGAGCTGTGTCAAGTCCGAGAAATTATCACTTTCCACTCTGGGGGCACCTCCCCGGCCCCTCCGGAGGTTCTGACTGGTCTGGTGGCCCGGCCCCGGGGACCTGCTTTCCGCCCCATTCGCCTGGAACGCCCTGCCCTGAGGACTAGGGTCCCTCTTGCTGGCATCCAGTCTGAAGCTCAGGCAGGAGAGGCTTTTGTGGGCACTTGAGACCCTCGTCCAGGTTTCACAGGGCCCCAGGGCCTTAGCCACTGGTGAGGGTTAGGTTGAGGGATAGGCTAAGTTTTAGTGTTAGGGTTAGTCTTTGACAACGGGGATAGAGCTGTGTCAAGTCCGAGAAAATCACTTTGCGCTCCTGGGGCTCCTTCGCCGGGCCCCAGGGCCTTCCCCACTGGACCACCTCCAGCTTTTGACACGGGCCCCAACCCACTCTTCCCTTGACGGCTTCCCGCCGGTCAGCTAAGCGGCCGGCCAAGCCGCAGGGCCCCCTCTTTAGGTCCCTGCCGCCGGCAGACCCGCCTGCTGGTCACCGGTGTCCCTGCCCGCGACCCTCTCTCCTGCTTACCTCACCACTTCAGGCTGTTCACCTGGCCCCGCCCCCGTGATCCCGTGACCGCCTCCAGCTGCTCACCTGGCCCCGCCCCCTCCTTGACTTGACCGGGCTCAGCTGCGGGCCTGGGCCCGCCTCCTGGTTCCGGAAACCACGCCCCTGGTCCATTCGACCAATGAGCGAGCAGCGCCAGCCAGTCTGCCCTGCTCCCAAACACAGAGGAATAGCCCCCACCACTGGGATGTAAAGGCACATAGCCCTCTGCTCACAGGGTGCCTCCCAGGTCCCCAAGCGTGGGCAGACCAGCCAGCCCTTCCTTCAGGACACCCAGGGGCCTCCATGAGCCTCGGGGCCGGCCCTCTAACCCCCCCGCCCCGGCCCCCATCGCTCCCACCAAAGGGCAGCTCAGAGCAGAGTGTCCTGGGACGCCCACAGCCCTGCCTATGGGCTTTGACAACCGGGAGAGAGCTGTGTCAAGTCCGAGAAATTATCACTTTCCACTCTGGGGGCACCTCCCCGGCCCCTCCGGAGGTTCTGACTGGTCTGGTGGCCCGGCCCCGGGGACCTGCTTTCCGCCCCATTCGCCTGGAACGCCCTGCCCTGAGGACTAGGGTCCCTCTTGCTGGCATCCAGTCTGAAGCTCAGGCAGGAGAGGCTTTTGTGGGCACTTGAGACCCTCGTCCAGGTTTCACAGGGCCCCAGGGCCTTAGCCACTGGTGAGGGTTAGGTTGAGGGATAGGCTAAGTTTTAGTGTTAGGGTTAGTCTTTGACAACGGGGATAGAGCTGTGTCAAGTCCGAGAAAATCACTTTGCGCTCCTGGGGCTCCTTCGCCGGGCCCCAGGGCCTTCCCCACTGGACCACCTCCAGCTTTTGACACGGGCCCCAACCCACTCTTCCCTTGACGGCTTCCCGCCGGTCAGCTAAGCGGCCGGCCAAGCCGCAGGGCCCCCTCTTTAGGTCCCTGCCGCCGGCAGACCCGCCTGCTGGTCACCCGTGTCCCTGCCCGCGACCCTCTCTCCTGCTTACCTCACCACTTCAGGCTGTTCACCTGGCCCCGCCCCCGTGATCCCGTGACCGCCTCCAGCTGCTCACCTGGCCCCGCCCCCTCCTTGACTTGACAGGGCTCAGCTGCGGGCCTGGGCCCGCCTCCTGGTTCCGGAAACCACGCCCCTGGTCCATTCGACCAATGAGCGAGCAGCGCCAGCCAGTCTGCCCTGCTCCCAAACACAGAGGAATAGCCCCCACCACTGGGATGTAAAGGCACATAGCCCTCTGCTCACAGGGTGCCTCCCAGGTCCCCAAGCGTGGGCAGACCAGCCAGCCCTCCCTTCAGGACACCCAGGGGCCTCCATGAGCCTCGGGGCCGGCCCTCTAACCCCCCCGCCCCGGCCCCCATCGCTCCCACCAAAGGGCAGCTCAGAGCAGAGTGTCCTGGGACGCCCACAGCCCTGCCTATGGGCTTTGACAACCGGGAGAGAGCTGTGTCAAGTCCGAGAAATTATCACTTTCCACTCTGGGGGCACCTCCCCGGCCCCTCCGGAGGTTCTGACTGGTCTGGTGGCCCGGCCCCGGGGGCCTGCTTTCCGCCCCATTCGCCTGGAACGCCCTGCCCTGAGGACTAGGGTCCCTCTTGCTGGCATCCAGTCTGAAGCTCAGGCAGGAGAGGCTTTTGTGGGCACTTGAGACCCTCGTCCAGGTTTCACAGGGCCCCAGGGCCTTAGCCACTGGTGAGGGTTAGGTTGAGGGATAGGCTAAGTTTTAGTGTTAGGGTTAGTCTTTGACAACGGGGATAGAGCTGTGTCAAGTCCGAGAAAATCACTTTGCGCTCCTGGGGCTGGGCCTTCCCCACTGGACCACCTCCAGCTTTTGACACGGACCCAACCCACTCTTCCCTTGACGGCTTCCCGCCGGTCAGCTAAGCGGCCGGCCAAGCCGCAGGGCCCCCTCTTTAGGTCCCTGCCGCCGGCAGACCCGCCTGCTGGTCACCGGTGTCCCTGCCCGCGACCCTCTCTCCTGCTTACCTCACCACTTCAGGCTGTTCACCTGGCCCCGCCCCCGTGATCCCGTGACCGCCTCCAGCTGCTCACCTGGCCCCGCCCCCTCCTTGACTTGACAGGGCTCAGCTGCGGGCCTGGGCCCGCCTCCTGGTTCCGGAAACCACGCCCCTGGTCCATTCGACCAATGAGCGAGCAGCGCCAGCCAGTCTGCCCTGCTCCCAAACACAGAGGAATAGCCCCCACCACTGGGATGTAAAGGCACATAGCCCTCTGCTCACAGGGTGCCTCCCAGGTCCCCAAGCGTGGGCAGACCAGCCAGCCCTTCCTTCAGGACACCCAGGGGGCTCCATGAGCCTCGGGGCCGGCCCTCTAACCCCCCCCGCCCCGGCCCCCATCGCTCCCACCAAAGGGCAGCTCAGAGCAGAGTGTCCTGGGACGCCCACAGCCCTGCCTATGGGCTTTGACAACCGGGAGAGAGCTGTGTCAAGTCCGAGAAATTATCACTTTCCACTCTGGGGGCACCTCCCCGGCCCCTCCGGAGGTTCTGACTGGTCTGGTGGCCCGGCCCCGGGGACCTGCTTTCCGCCCCATTCGCCTGTAACGCCCTGCCCTGAGGACTAGGGTCCCTCTTGCTGGCATCCAGTCTGAAGCTCAGGCAGGAGAGGCTTTTGTGGGCACTTGAGACCCTCGTCCAGGTTTCACAGGGCCCCAGGGCCTTAGCCACTGGTGAGGGTTAGGTTGAGGGATAGGCTAAGTTTTAGTGTTAGGGTTAGTCTTTGACAACGGGGATAGAGCTGTGTCAAGTCCGAGAAAATCACTTTGCGCTCCTGGGGCTGGGCCTTCCCCACTGGACCACCTCCAGCTTTTGACACGGGCCCCAACCCACTCTTCCCTTGACGGCTTCCCGCCGGTCAGCTAAGCGGCCGGCCAAGCCGCAGGGCCCCCTCTTTAGGTCCCTGCCGCCGGCAGACCCGCCTGCTGGTCACCCGTGTCCCTGCCCGCGACCCTCTCTCCTGCTTACCTCACCACTTCAGGCTGTTCACCTGGCCCCGCCCCCGTGATCCCGTGACCGCCTCCAGCTGCTCACCTGGCCCCGCCCCCTCCTTGACTTGACAGGGCTCAGCTGCGGGCCTGGGCCCGCCTCCTGGTTCCGGAAACCACGCCCCTGGTCCATTCGACCAATGAGCGAGCAGCGCCAGCCAGTCTGCCCTGCTCCCAAACACAGAGGAATAGCCCCCACCACTGGGATGTAAAGGCACATAGCCCTCTGCTCACAGGGTGCCTCCCAGGTCCCCAAGCGTGGGCAGACCAGCCAGCCCTCCCTTCAGGACACCCAGGGACCTCCATGAGGCTCGGGGCCGGCCCTCTAACCCCCCCGCCCCGGCCCCCATCGCTCCCACCAAAGGGCAGCTCAGAGCAGAGTGTCCTGGGACGCCCACAGCCCTGCCTATGGGCTTTGACAACAGGGAGAGAGCTGTGTCAAGTCCGAGAAATTATCACTTTCCACTCTGGGGGCACCTCCCCGGCCCCTCCGGAGGTTCTGACTGGTCTGTTGGCCCGGCCCCGGGGACCTGCTTTCCGCCCCATTCGCCTGGAACGCCCTGACCTGAGGACTAGGGTCCCTCTTGCTGGCATCCAGTCTGAAGCTCAGGCAGGAGAGGCTTTTGTGGGCACTTGAGACCCTCGTCCAGGTTTCACAGGGCCCCAGGGCCTTAGCCACTGGTGAGGGTTAGGTTGAGGGATAGGCTAAGTTTTAGTGTTAGGGTTAGTCTTTGACAACGGGGATAGAGCTGTGTCAAGTCCGAGAAAATCACTTTGCGCTCCTGGGGCTCCTTCGCCGGGCCCCAGGGCCTTCCCCACTGGACCACCTCCAGCTTTTGACACGGGCCCCAACCCACTCTTCCCTTGACGGCTTCCCGCCGGTCAGCTAAGCGGCCGGCCAAGCCGCAGGGCCCCCTCTTTAGGTCCCTGCCGCCGGCAGACCCGCCTGCTGGTCACCCGTGTCCCTGCCCGCGACCCTCTCTCCTGCTTACCTCACCACTTCAGGCTGTTCACCTGGCCCCGCCCCCGTGATCCCGTGACCGCCTCCAGCTGCTCACCTGGCCCCGCCCCCTCCTTGACTTGACAGGGCTCAGCTGCGGGCCTGGGCCCGCCTCCTGGTTCCGGAAACCACGCCCCTGGTCCATTCGACCAATGAGCGAGCAGCGCCAGCCAGTCTGCCCTGCTCCCAAACACAGAGGAATAGCCCCCACCACTGGGATGTAAAGGCACATAGCCCTCTGCTCACAGGGTGCCTCCCAGGTCCCCAAGCGTGGGCAGACCAGCCAGCCCTTCCTTCAGGACACCCAGGGGCCTCCATGAGCCTCGCGGGCGGCCCTCTAACCACCCCGCCCCGGCCCCCATCGCTCCCACCAAAGGGCAGCTCAGAGCAGAGTGTCCTGGGACGCCCACAGCCCTGCCTATGGGCTTTGACAACCGGGAGAGAGCTGTGTCAAGTCCGAGAAATTATCACTTTCCACTCTGGGGGCACCTCCCCGGCCCCTCCGGAGGTTCTGACTGGTCTGGTGGCCCGGCCCCGGGGACCTGCTTTCCGCCCCATTCGCCTGGAACGCCCTGCCCTGAGGACTAGGGTCCCTCTTGCTGGCATCCAGTCTGAAGCTCAGGCAGGAGAGGCTTTTGTGGGCACTTGAGACCCTCGTCCAGGTTTCACAGGGCCCCAGGGCCTTAGCCACTGGTGAGGGTTAGGTTGAGGGATAGGCTAAGTTTTAGTGTTAGGGTTAGTCTTTGACAACGGGGATAGAGCTGTGTCAAGTCCGAGAAAATCACTTTGCGCTCCTGGGGCTCCTTCGCCGGGCCCCAGGGCCTTCCCCACTGGACCACCTCCAGCTTTTGACACGGGCCCCAACCCACTCTTCCCTTGACGGCTTCCCGCCGGTCAGCTAAGCGGCCGGCCAAGCCGCAGGGCCCCCTCTTTAGGTCCCTGCCGCCGGCAGACCCGCCTGCTGGTCACCGGTGTCCCTGCCCGCGACCCTCTCTCCTGCTTACCTCACCACTTCAGGCTGTTCACCTGGCCCCGCCCCCGTGATCCCGTGACCGCCTCCAGCTGCTCACCTGGCCCCGCCCCCTCCTTGACTTGACCGGGCTCAGCTGCGGGCCTGGGCCCGCCTCCTGGTTCCGGAAACCACGCCCCTGGTCCATTCGACCAATGAGCGAGCAGCGCCAGCCAGTCTGCCCTGCTCCCAAACACAGAGGAATAGCCCCCACCACTGGGATGTAAAGGCACATAGCCCTCTGCTCACAGGGTGCCTCCCAGGTCCCCAAGCGTGGGCAGACCAGCCAGCCCTTCCTTCAGGACACCCAGGGGCCTCCATGAGCCTCGGGGCCGGCCCTCTAACCCCCCCGCCCCGGCCCCCATCGCTCCCACCAAAGGGCAGCTCAGAGCAGAGTGTCCTGGGACGCCCACAGCCCTGCCTATGGGCTTTGACAACCGGGAGAGAGCTGTGTCAAGTCCGAGAAATTATCACTTTCCACTCTGGGGGCACCTCCCCGGCCCCTCCGGAGGTTCTGACTGGTCTGGTGGCCCGGCCCCGGGGACCTGCTTTCCGCCCCATTCGCCTGGAACGCCCTGCCCTGAGGACTAGGGTCCCTCTTGCTGGCATCCAGTCTGAAGCTCAGGCAGGAGAGGCTTTTGTGGGCACTTGAGACCCTCGTCCAGGTTTCACAGGGCCCCAGGGCCTTAGCCACTGGTGAGGGTTAGGTTGAGGGATAGGCTAAGTTTTAGTGTTAGGGTTAGTCTTTGACAACGGGGATAGAGCTGTGTCAAGTCCGAGAAAATCACTTTGCGCTCCTGGGGCTCCTTCGCCGGGCCCCAGGGCCTTCCCCACTGGACCACCTCCAGCTTTTGACACGGGCCCCAACCCACTCTTCCCTTGACGGCTTCCCGCCGGTCAGCTAAGCGGCCGGCCAAGCCGCAGGGCCCCCTCTTTAGGTCCCTGCCGCCGGCAGACCCGCCTGCTGGTCACCCGTGTCCCTGCCCGCGACCCTCTCTCCTGCTTACCTCACCACTTCAGGCTGTTCACCTGGCCCCGCCCCCGTGATCCCGTGACCGCCTCCAGCTGCTCACCTGGCCCCGCCCCCTCCTTGACTTGACAGGGCTCAGCTGCGGGCCTGGGCCCGCCTCCTGGTTCCGGAAACCACGCCCCTGGTCCATTCGACCAATGAGCGAGCAGCGCCAGCCAGTCTGCCCTGCTCCCAAACACAGAGGAATAGCCCCCACCACTGGGATGTAAAGGCACATAGCCCTCTGCTCACAGGGTGCCTCCCAGGTCCCCAAGCGTGGGCAGACCAGCCAGCCCTCCCTTCAGGACACCCAGGGGCCTCCATGAGCCTCGGGGCCGGCCCTCTAACCCCCCCGCCCCGGCCCCCATCGCTCCCACCAAAGGGCAGCTCAGAGCAGAGTGTCCTGGGACGCCCACAGCCCTGCCTATGGGCTTTGACAACCGGGAGAGAGCTGTGTCAAGTCCGAGAAATTATCACTTTCCACTCTGGGGGCACCTCCCCGGCCCCTCCGGAGGTTCTGACTGGTCTGGTGGCCCGGCCCCGGGGGCCTGCTTTCCGCCCCATTCGCCTGGAACGCCCTGCCCTGAGGACTAGGGTCCCTCTTGCTGGCATCCAGTCTGAAGCTCAGGCAGGAGAGGCTTTTGTGGGCACTTGAGACCCTCGTCCAGGTTTCACAGGGCCCCAGGGCCTTAGCCACTGGTGAGGGTTAGGTTGAGGGATAGGCTAAGTTTTAGTGTTAGGGTTAGTCTTTGACAACGGGGATAGAGCTGTGTCAAGTCCGAGAAAATCACTTTGCGCTCCTGGGGCTGGGCCTTCCCCACTGGACCACCTCCAGCTTTTGACACGGACCCAACCCACTCTTCCCTTGACGGCTTCCCGCCGGTCAGCTAAGCGGCCGGCCAAGCCGCAGGGCCCCCTCTTTAGGTCCCTGCCGCCGGCAGACCCGCCTGCTGGTCACCGGTGTCCCTGCCCGCGACCCTCTCTCCTGCTTACCTCACCACTTCAGGCTGTTCACCTGGCCCCGCCCCCGTGATCCCGTGACCGCCTCCAGCTGCTCACCTGGCCCCGCCCCCTCCTTGACTTGACAGGGCTCAGCTGCGGGCCTGGGCCCGCCTCCTGGTTCCGGAAACCACGCCCCTGGTCCATTCGACCAATGAGCGAGCAGCGCCAGCCAGTCTGCCCTGCTCCCAAACACAGAGGAATAGCCCCCACCACTGGGATGTAAAGGCACATAGCCCTCTGCTCACAGGGTGCCTCCCAGGTCCCCAAGCGTGGGCAGACCAGCCAGCCCTTCCTTCAGGACACCCAGGGGGCTCCATGAGCCTCGGGGCCGGCCCTCTAACCCCCCCCGCCCCGGCCCCCATCGCTCCCACCAAAGGGCAGCTCAGAGCAGAGTGTCCTGGGACGCCCACAGCCCTGCCTATGGGCTTTGACAACCGGGAGAGAGCTGTGTCAAGTCCGAGAAATTATCACTTTCCACTCTGGGGGCACCTCCCCGGCCCCTCCGGAGGTTCTGACTGGTCTGGTGGCCCGGCCCCGGGGACCTGCTTTCCGCCCCATTCGCCTGGAACGCCCTGCCCTGAGGACTAGGGTCCCTCTTGCTGGCATCCAGTCTGAAGCTCAGGCAGGAGAGGCTTTTGTGGGCACTTGAGACCCTCGTCCAGGTTTCACAGGGCCCCAGGGCCTTAGCCACTGGTGAGGGTTAGGTTGAGGGATAGGCTAAGTTTTAGTGTTAGGGTTAGTCTTTGACAACGGGGATAGAGCTGTGTCAAGTCCGAGAAAATCACTTTGCGCTCCTGGGGCTGGGCCTTCCCCACTGGACCACCTCCAGCTTTTGACACGGGCCCCAACCCACTCTTCCCTTGACGGCTTCCCGCCGGTCAGCTAAGCGGCCGGCCAAGCCGCAGGGCCCCCTCTTTAGGTCCCTGCCGCCGGCAGACCCGCCTGCTGGTCACCCGTGTCCCTGCCCGCGACCCTCTCTCCTGCTTACCTCACCACTTCAGGCTGTTCACCTGGCCCCGCCCCCGTGATCCCGTGACCGCCTCCAGCTGCTCACCTGGCCCCGCCCCCTCCTTGACTTGACAGGGCTCAGCTGCGGGCCTGGGCCCGCCTCCTGGTTCCGGAAACCACGCCCCTGGTCCATTCGACCAATGAGCGAGCAGCGCCAGCCAGTCTGCCCTGCTCCCAAACACAGAGGAATAGCCCCCACCACTGGGATGTAAAGGCACATAGCCCTCTGCTCACAGGGTGCCTCCCAGGTCCCCAAGCGTGGGCAGACCAGCCAGCCCTCCCTTCAGGACACCCAGGGACCTCCATGAGGCTCGGGGCCGGCCCTCTAACCCCCCCGCCCCGGCCCCCATCGCTCCCACCAAAGGGCAGCTCAGAGCAGAGTGTCCTGGGACGCCCACAGCCCTGCCTATGGGCTTTGACAACAGGGAGAGAGCTGTGTCAAGTCCGAGAAATTATCACTTTCCACTCTGGGGGCACCTCCCCGGCCCCTCCGGAGGTTCTGACTGGTCTGTTGGCCCGGCCCCGGGGACCTGCTTTCCGCCCCATTCGCCTGGAACGCCCTGACCTGAGGACTAGGGTCCCTCTTGCTGGCATCCAGTCTGAAGCTCAGGCAGGAGAGGCTTTTGTGGGCACTTGAGACCCTCGTCCAGGTTTCACAGGGCCCCAGGGCCTTAGCCACTGGTGAGGGTTAGGTTGAGGGATAGGCTAAGTTTTAGTGTTAGGGTTAGTCTTTGACAACGGGGATAGAGCTGTGTCAAGTCCGAGAAAATCACTTTGCGCTCCTGGGGCTCCTTCACCGGGCCCCAGGGCCTTCCCCACTGGACCACCTCCAGCTTTTGACACGGGCCCCAACCCACTCTTCCCTTGACGGCTTCCCGCCGGTCAGCTAAGCGGCCGGCCAAGCCGCAGGGCCCCCTCTTTAGGTCCCTGCCGCCGGCAGACCCGCCTGCTGGTCACCGGTGTCCCTGCCCGCGACCCTCTCTGCTGCTTACCTCACCACTTCAGGCTGTTCACCTGGCCCCGCCCCCGTGATCCCGTGACCGCCTCCAGCTGCTCACCTGGCCCCGCCCCCTCCTTGACTTGACCGGGCTCAGCTGCGGGCCTGGGCCCGCCTCCTGGTTCCGGAAACCACGCCCGTGGTCCATTCGACCAATGAGCGAGCAGCGCCAGCCAGTCTGCCCTGCTCCCAAACACAGAGGAATAGCCCCCACCACTGGGATGTAAAGGCACATAGCCCTCTGCTCACAGTGTGCCTCCCAGGTCCCCAAGCGTGGGCAGACCAGCCAGCCCTCCCTTCAGGACACCCAGGGGCCTCCATGAGCCTCGGGGCCGGCCCTCTAACCCCCCCGCCCCGGCCCCCATCGCTCCCACCAAAGGGCAGCTCAGAGCAGAGTGTCCTGGGACGCCCACAGCCCTGCCTATGGGCTTTGACAACCGGGAGAGAGCTGTGTCAAGTCCGAGAAATTATCACTTTCCACTCTGGGGGCACCTCCCCGGCCCCTCCGGAGGTTCTGACTGGTCTGGTGGCCCGGCCCCGGGGGCCTGCTTTCCGCCCCATTCGCCTGGAACGCCCTGCCCTGAGGACTAGGGTCCCTCTTGCTGGCATCCAGTCTGAAGCTCAGGCAGGAGAGGCTTTTGTGGGCACTTGAGACCCTCGTCCAGGTTTCACAGGGCCCCAGGGCCTTAGCCACTGGTGAGGGTTAGGTTGAGGGATAGGCTAAGTTTTAGTGTTAGGGTTAGTCTTTGACAACGGGGATAGAGCTGTGTCAAGTCCGAGAAAATCACTTTGCGCTCCTGGGGCTGGGCCTTCCCCACTGGACCACCTCCAGCTTTTGACACGGGCCCCAACCCACTCTTCCCTTGACGGCTTCCCGCCGGTCAGGTAAGCGGCCGGCCAAGCCGCAGGGCCCCCTCTTTAGGTCCCTGCCGCCGGCAGACCCGCCTGCAGGTCACCCGTGTCCCTGCCCGCGACCCTCTCTCCTGCTTACCGCACCACTTCAGGCTGTTCACCTGGCCCCGCCCCCGTGATCCCGTGACCGCCTCCAGCTGCTCACCTGGCCCCGCCCCCTCCTTGACTTGACCGGGCTCAGCTGCGGGCCTGGGCCCGCCTCCTGGTTCCGGAAACCACGCCCCTGGTCCATTCGACCAATGAGCGAGCAGCGCCAGCCAGTCTGCCCTGCTCCCAAACACAGAGGAATAGCCCCCACCACTGGGATGTAAAGGCACATAGCCCTCTGCTCACAGGGTGCCTCCCAGGTCCCCAAGCGTGGGCAGACCAGCCAGCCCTCCCTTCAGGACACCCAGGGGCCTCCATGAGCCTCGGGGCCGGCCCTCTAACCCCCCCGCCCCGGCCCCCATCGCTCCCACCAAAGGGCAGCTCAGAGCAGAGTGTCCTGGGACGCCCACAGCCCTGCCTATGGGCTTTGACAACCGGGAGAGAGCTGTGTCAAGTCCGAGAAATTATCACTTTCCACTCTGGGGGCACCTCCCCGGCCCCTCCGGAGGTTCTGACTGGTCTGGTGGCCCGGCCCCGGGGGCCTGCTTTCCGCCCCATTCGCCTGGAACGCCCTGCCCTGAGGACTAGGGTCCCTCTTGCTGGCATCCAGTCTGAAGCTCAGGCAGGAGAGGCTTTTGTGGGCACTTGAGACCCTCGTCCAGGTTTCACAGGGCCCCAGGGCCTTAGCCACTGGTGAGGGTTAGGTTGAGGGATAGGCTAAGTTTTAGTGTTAGGGTTAGTCTTTGACAACGGGGATAGAGCTGTGTCAAGTCCGAGAAAATCACTTTGCGCTCCTGGGGCTGGGCCTTCCCCACTGGACCACCTCCAGCTTTTGACACGGACCCAACCCACTCTTCCCTTGACGGCTTCCCGCCGGTCAGCTAAGCGGCCGGCCAAGCCGCAGGGCCCCCTCTTTAGGTCCCTGCCGCCGGCAGACCCGCCTGCTGGTCACCGGTGTCCCTGCCCGCGACCCTCTCTCCTGCTTACCTCACCACTTCAGGCTGTTCACCTGGCCCCGCCCCCGTGATCCCGTGACCGCCTCCAGCTGCTCACCTGGCCCCGCCCCCTCCTTGACTTGACAGGGCTCAGCTGCGGGCCTGGGCCCGCCTCCTGGTTCCGGAAACCACGCCCCTGGTCCATTCGACCAATGAGCGAGCAGCGCCAGCCAGTCTGCCCTGCTCCCAAACACAGAGGAATAGCCCCCACCACTGGGATGTAAAGGCACATAGCCCTCTGCTCACAGGGTGCCTCCCAGGTCCCCAAGCGTGGGCAGACCAGCCAGCCCTTCCTTCAGGACACCCAGGGGGCTCCATGAGCCTCGGGGCCGGCCCTCTAACCCCCCCCGCCCCGGCCCCCATCGCTCCCACCAAAGGGCAGCTCAGAGCAGAGTGTCCTGGGACGCCCACAGCCCTGCCTATGGGCTTTGACAACCGGGAGAGAGCTGTGTCAAGTCCGAGAAATTATCACTTTCCACTCTGGGGGCACCTCCCCGGCCCCTCCGGAGGTTCTGACTGGTCTGGTGGCCCGGCCCCGGGGACCTGCTTTCCGCCCCATTCGCCTGGAACGCCCTGCCCTGAGGACTAGGGTCCCTCTTGCTGGCATCCAGTCTGAAGCTCAGGCAGGAGAGGCTTTTGTGGGCACTTGAGACCCTCGTCCAGGTTTCACAGGGCCCCAGGGCCTTAGCCACTGGTGAGGGTTAGGTTGAGGGATAGGCTAAGTTTTAGTGTTAGGGTTAGTCTTTGACAACGGGGATAGAGCTGTGTCAAGTCCGAGAAAATCACTTTGCGCTCCTGGGGCTGGGCCTTCCCCACTGGACCACCTCCAGCTTTTGACACGGGCCCCAACCCACTCTTCCCTTGACGGCTTCCCGCCGGTCAGCTAAGCGGCCGGCCAAGCCGCAGGGCCCCCTCTTTAGGTCCCTGCCGCCGGCAGACCCGCCTGCTGGTCACCCGTGTCCCTGCCCGCGACCCTCTCTCCTGCTTACCTCACCACTTCAGGCTGTTCACCTGGCCCCGCCCCCGTGATCCCGTGACCGCCTCCAGCTGCTCACCTGGCCCCGCCCCCTCCTTGACTTGACAGGGCTCAGCTGCGGGCCTGGGCCCGCCTCCTGGTTCCGGAAACCACGCCCCTGGTCCATTCGACCAATGAGCGAGCAGCGCCAGCCAGTCTGCCCTGCTCCCAAACACAGAGGAATAGCCCCCACCACTGGGATGTAAAGGCACATAGCCCTCTGCTCACAGGGTGCCTCCCAGGTCCCCAAGCGTGGGCAGACCAGCCAGCCCTCCCTTCAGGACACCCAGGGACCTCCATGAGGCTCGGGGCCGGCCCTCTAACCCCCCCGCCCCGGCCCCCATCGCTCCCACCAAAGGGCAGCTCAGAGCAGAGTGTCCTGGGACGCCCACAGCCCTGCCTATGGGCTTTGACAACAGGGAGAGAGCTGTGTCAAGTCCGAGAAATTATCACTTTCCACTCTGGGGGCACCTCCCCGGCCCCTCCGGAGGTTCTGACTGGTCTGTTGGCCCGGCCCCGGGGACCTGCTTTCCGCCCCATTCGCCTGGAACGCCCTGACCTGAGGACTAGGGTCCCTCTTGCTGGCATCCAGTCTGAAGCTCAGGCAGGAGAGGCTTTTGTGGGCACTTGAGACCCTCGTCCAGGTTTCACAGGGCCCCAGGGCCTTAGCCACTGGTGAGGGTTAGGTTGAGGGATAGGCTAAGTTTTAGTGTTAGGGTTAGTCTTTGACAACGGGGATAGAGCTGTGTCAAGTCCGAGAAAATCACTTTGCGCTCCTGGGGCTCCTTCACCGGGCCCCAGGGCCTTCCCCACTGGACCACCTCCAGCTTTTGACACGGGCCCCAACCCACTCTTCCCTTGACGGCTTCCCGCCGGTCAGCTAAGCGGCCGGCCAAGCCGCAGGGCCCCCTCTTTAGGTCCCTGCCGCCGGCAGACCCGCCTGCTGGTCACCGGTGTCCCTGCCCGCGACCCTCTCTGCTGCTTACCTCACCACTTCAGGCTGTTCACCTGGCCCCGCCCCCGTGATCCCGTGACCGCCTCCAGCTGCTCACCTGGCCCCGCCCCCTCCTTGACTTGACCGGGCTCAGCTGCGGGCCTGGGCCCGCCTCCTGGTTCCGGAAACCACGCCCGTGGTCCATTCGACCAATGAGCGAGCAGCGCCAGCCAGTCTGCCCTGCTCCCAAACACAGAGGAATAGCCCCCACCACTGGGATGTAAAGGCACATAGCCCTCTGCTCACAGTGTGCCTCCCAGGTCCCCAAGCGTGGGCAGACCAGCCAGCCCTCCCTTCAGGACACCCAGGGGCCTCCATGAGCCTCGGGGCCGGCCCTCTAACCCCCCCGCCCCGGCCCCCATCGCTCCCACCAAAGGGCAGCTCAGAGCAGAGTGTCCTGGGACGCCCACAGCCCTGCCTATGGGCTTTGACAACCGGGAGAGAGCTGTGTCAAGTCCGAGAAATTATCACTTTCCACTCTGGGGGCACCTCCCCGGCCCCTCCGGAGGTTCTGACTGGTCTGGTGGCCCGGCCCCGGGGGCCTGCTTTCCGCCCCATTCGCCTGGAACGCCCTGCCCTGAGGACTAGGGTCCCTCTTGCTGGCATCCAGTCTGAAGCTCAGGCAGGAGAGGCTTTTGTGGGCACTTGAGACCCTCGTCCAGGTTTCACAGGGCCCCAGGGCCTTAGCCACTGGTGAGGGTTAGGTTGAGGGATAGGCTAAGTTTTAGTGTTAGGGTTAGTCTTTGACAACGGGGATAGAGCTGTGTCAAGTCCGAGAAAATCACTTTGCGCTCCTGGGGCTGGGCCTTCCCCACTGGACCACCTCCAGCTTTTGACACGGGCCCCAACCCACTCTTCCCTTGACGGCTTCCCGCCGGTCAGGTAAGCGGCCGGCCAAGCCGCAGGGCCCCCTCTTTAGGTCCCTGCCGCCGGCAGACCCGCCTGCAGGTCACCCGTGTCCCTGCCCGCGACCCTCTCTCCTGCTTACCGCACCACTTCAGGCTGTTCACCTGGCCCCGCCCCCGTGATCCCGTGACCGCCTCCAGCTGCTCACCTGGCCCCGCCCCCTCCTTGACTTGACCGGGCTCAGCTGCGGGCCTGGGCCCGCCTCCTGGTTCCGGAAACCACGCCCCTGGTCCATTCGACCAATGAGCGAGCAGCGCCAGCCAGTCTGCCCTGCTCCCAAACACAGAGGAATAGCCCCCACCACTGGGATGTAAAGGCACATAGCCCTCTGCTCACAGGGTGCCTCCCAGGTCCCCAAGCGTGGGCAGACCAGCCAGCCCTCCCTTCAGGACACCCAGGGGCCTCCATGAGCCTCGGGGCCGGCCCTCTAACCCCCCCGCCCCGGCCCCCATCGCTCCCACCAAAGGGCAGCTCAGAGCAGAGTGTCCTGGGACGCCCACAGCCCTGCCTATGGGCTTTGACAACCGGGAGAGAGCTGTGTCAAGTCCGAGAAATTATCACTTTCCACTCTGGGGGCACCTCTCCGGCCCCTCCGGAGGTTCTGACTGGTCTGTTGGCCCGGCCCCGGGGACCTGCTTTCCGCCCCATTCGCCTGGAACGCCCTGCCCTGAGGACTAGGGTCCCTCTTGCTGGCATCCAGTCTGAAGCTCAGGCAGGAGAGGCTTTTGTGGGCACTTGAGACCCTCGTCCAGGTTTCACAGGGCCCCAGGGCCTTAGCCACTGGTGAGGGTTAGGTTGAGGGATAGGCTAAGTTTTAGTGTTAGGGTTAGTATTGACAACGGGGATAGAGCTGTGTCAAGTCCGAGAAAATCACTTTGCGCTCCTGGGGCTCCTTCACCGGGCCCCAGGGCCTTCCCCACTGGACCACCTCCAGCTTTTGACACGGGCCCCAACCCACTCTTCCCTTGACGGCTTCCCGCCGGTCAGCTAAGCGGCCGGCCAAGCCGCAGGGCCCCCTCTTTAGGTCCCTGCCGCCGGCAGACCCGCCTGCTGGTCACCGGTGTCCCTGCCCGCGACCCTCTCTCCTGCTTACCTCACCACTTCAGGCTGTTCACCTGGCCCCGCCCCCGTGATCCCGTGACCGCCTCCAGCTGCTCACCTGGCCCCGCCCCCTCCTTGACTTGACCGGGCTCAGCTGCGGGCCTGGGCCCGCCTCCTGGTTCCGGAAACCACGCCCCTGGTCCATTCGACCAATGAGCGAGCAGCGCCAGCCAGTCTGCCCTGCTCCCAAACACAGAGGAATAGCCCCCACCACTGGGATGTAAAGGCACATAGCCCTCTGCTCACAGGGTGCCTCCCAGGTCCCCAAGCGTGGGCAGACCAGCCAGCCCTCCCTTCAGGACACCCAGGGGCCTCCATGAGCCTCGGGGCCGGCCCTCTAACCCCCCCGCCCCGGCCCCCATCGCTCCCACCAAAGGGCAGCTCAGAGCAGAGTGTCCTGGGACGCCCACAGCCCTGCCTATGGGCTTTGACAACCGGGAGAGAGCTGTGTCAAGTCCGAGAAATTATCACTTTCCACTCTGGGGGCACCTCCCCGGCCCCTCCGGAGGTTCTGACTGGTCTGGTGGCCCGGCCCCGGGGGCCTGCTTTCCGCCCCATTCGCCTGGAACGCCCTGCCCTGAGGACAAGGGTCCCTCTTGCTGGCATCCAGTCTGAAGCTCAGGCAGGAGAGGCTTTTGTGGGCACTTGAGACCCTCGTCCAGGTTTCACAGGGCCCCAGGGCCTTAGCCACTGGTGAGGGTTAGGTTGAGGGATAGGCTAAGTTTTAGTGTTAGGGTTAGTATTGACAACGGGGATAGAGCTGTGTCAAGTCCGAGAAAATCACTTTGCGCTCCTGGGGCTCCTTCACCGGGCCCCAGGGCCTTCCCCACTGGACCACCTCCAGCTTTTGACTCGGGCCCCAACCCACTCTTCCCTTGACGGCTTCCCGCCGGTCAGCTAAGCGGCCGGCCAAGCCGCAGGGCCCCCTCTTTAGGTCCCTGCCGCCGGCAGACCCGCCTGCTGGTCACCGGTGTCCCTGCCCGCGACCCTCTCTCCTGCTTACCTCACCACTTCAGGCTGTTCACCTGGCCCCGCCCCCGTGATCCCGTGACCGCCTCCAGCTGCTCACCTGGCCCCGCCCCCTCCTTGACTTGACCGGGCTCAGCTGCGGGCCTGGGCCCGCCTCCTGGTTCCGGAAACCACGCCCCTGGTCCATTCGACCAATGAGCGAGCAGCGCCAGCCAGTCTGCCCTGCTCCCAAACACAGAGGAATAGCCCCCACCACTGGGATGTAAAGGCACATAGCCCTCTGCTCACAGGGTGCCTCCCAGGTCCCCAAGCGTGGGCAGACCAGCCAGCCCTTCCTTCAGGACACCCAGGGGCCTCCATGAGCCTCGGGGCCGGCCCTCTAACCCCCCCGCCCCGGCCCCCATCGCTCCCACCAAAGGGCAGCTCAGAGCAGAGTGTCCTGGGACGCCCACAGCCCTGCCTATGGGCTTTGACAACCGGGAGAGAGCTGTGTCAAGTCCGAGAAATTATCACTTTCCACTCTGGGGGCACCTCCCCGGCCCCTCCGGAGGTTCTGACTGGTCTGGTGGCCCGGCCCCGGGGACCTGCTTTCCGCCCCATTCGCCTGGAACGCCCTGCCCTGAGGACTAGGGTCCCTCTTGCTGGCATCCAGTCTGAAGCTCAGACAGGAGAGGCTTTTGTGGGCACTTGAGACCCTCGTCCAGGTTTCACAGGGCCCCAGGGCCTTAGCCACTGGTGAGGGTTAGGTTGAGGGATAGGCTAAGTTTTAGTGTTAGGGTTAGTCTTTGACAACGGGGATAGAGCTGTGTCAAGTCCGAGAAAATCACTTTGCGCTCCTGGGGCTCCTTCACCGGGCCCCAGGGCCTTCCCCACTGGACCACCTCCAGCTTTTGACACGGGCCCCAACCCACTCTTCCCTTGACGGCTTCCCGCCGGTCAGCTAAGCGGCCGGCCAAGCCGCAGGGCCCCCTCTTTAGGTACCTGCCGCCGGCAGACCCGCCCGCTGGTCACCGGTGTCCCTGCCCGCGACCCTCTCTCCTGCTTACCTCACCACTTCAGGCTGTTCACCTGGCCCCGCCCCCGTGATCCCGTGACCGCCTCCAGCTGCTCACCTGGCCCCGCCCCCTCCTTGACTTGACCGGGCTCAGCTGCGGGCCTGGGCCCGCCTCCTGGTTCCGGAAACCACGCCCCTGGTCCATTCGACCAATGAGCGAGCAGCGCCAGCCAGTCTGCCCTGCTCCCAAACACAGAGGAATAGCCCCCACCACTGGGATGTAAAGGCACATAGCCCTCTGCTCACAGGGTGCCTCCCAGGTCCCCAAGCGTGGGCAGACCAGCCAGCCCTTCCTTCAGGACACCCAGGGGCCTCCATGAGCCTCGCGGGCGGCCCTCTAACCACCCCGCCCCGGCCCCCATCGCTCCCACCAAAGGGCAGCTCAGAGCAGAGTGTCCTGGGACGCCCACAGCCCTGCCTATGGGCTTTGACAACCGGGAGAGAGCTGTGTCAAGTCCGAGAAATTATCACTTTCCACTCTGGGGGCACCTCCCCGGCCCCTCCGGAGGTTCTGACTGGTCTGGTGGCCCGGCCCCGGGGACCTGCTTTCCGCCCCATTCGCCTGGAACGCCCTGCCCTGAGGACTAGGGTCCCTCTTGCTGGCATCCAGTCTGAAGCTCAGGCAGGAGAGGCTTTTGTGGGCACTTGAGACCCTCGTCCAGGTTTCACAGGGCCCCAGGGCCTTAGCCACTGGTGAGGGTTAGGTTGAGGGATAGGCTAAGTTTTAGTGTTAGGGTTAGTCTTTGACAACGGGGATAGAGCTGTGTCAAGTCCGAGAAAATCACTTTGCGCTCCTGGGGCTCCTTCGCCGGGCCCCAGGGCCTTCCCCACTGGACCACCTCCAGCTTTTGACACGGGCCCCAACCCACTCTTCCCTTGACGGCTTCCCGCCGGTCAGCTAAGCGGCCGGCCAAGCCGCAGGGCCCCCTCTTTAGGTCCCTGCCGCCGGCAGACCCGCCTGCTGGTCACCGGTGTCCCTGCCCGCGACCCTCTCTCCTGCTTACCTCACCACTTCAGGCTGTTCACCTGGCCCCGCCCCCGTGATCCCGTGACCGCCTCCAGCTGCTCACCTGGCCCCGCCCCCTCCTTGACTTGACCGGGCTCAGCTGCGGGCCTGGGCCCGCCTCCTGGTTCCGGAAACCACGCCCCTGGTCCATTCGACCAATGAGCGAGCAGCGCCAGCCAGTCTGCCCTGCTCCCAAACACAGAGGAATAGCCCCCACCACTGGGATGTAAAGGCACATAGCCCTCTGCTCACAGGGTGCCTCCCAGGTCCCCAAGCGTGGGCAGACCAGCCAGCCCTTCCTTCAGGACACCCAGGGGCCTCCATGAGCCTCGGGGCCGGCCCTCTAACCCCCCCGCCCCGGCCCCCATCGCTCCCACCAAAGGGCAGCTCAGAGCAGAGTGTCCTGGGACGCCCACAGCCCTGCCTATGGGCTTTGACAACCGGGAGAGAGCTGTGTCAAGTCCGAGAAATTATCACTTTCCACTCTGGGGGCACCTCCCCGGCCCCTCCGGAGGTTCTGACTGGTCTGGTGGCCCGGCCCCGGGGACCTGCTTTCCGCCCCATTCGCCTGGAACGCCCTGCCCTGAGGACTAGGGTCCCTCTTGCTGGCATCCAGTCTGAAGCTCAGGCAGGAGAGGCTTTTGTGGGCACTTGAGACCCTCGTCCAGGTTTCACAGGGCCCCAGGGCCTTAGCCACTGGTGAGGGTAGCCACTGGTGAGGGTTAGGTTGAGGGATAGGCTAAGTTATAGTGTTAGGGTTAGTCTTTGACAACGGGGATAGAGCTGTGTCAAGTCCGAGAAATCACTTTGCGCTCCTGGGGCTCCTTCACCGGGCCCCAGGGCCTTCCCACGGACCACCTCCAGCTTTTGACACGGGCCCCAACCCACTCTTCCCTTGACGGCTTCCCGCCGGTCAGCTAAGCGGCCGCCAAGCCGCAGGGCCCCCTCTTTAGGTCCCTGCCGCCGGCAGACCCGCCTGCTGGTCACGGTGTCCCTGCCCGCGACCCTCTCTCCTGCTTACCTCACCACTTCAGGCTGTTCACCTGGCCCCGCCCCCGTGATCCCGTGACTTCCTCCAGCTGCTCACCTGGCCCCGCCCCCCCTTGACTTGACCGGGCTCAGCTGCGGGCCTGGGCCCGCCTCCTGGTTCCGGAAACCACGCCCCTGGTCCATTCGACCAATGAGCGAGCAGCGCCAGCCAGTCTGCCCTGCTCCCAAACACAGAGGAATAGCCCCCACCACTGGGATGTAAAGGCACAAGCCCTCTGCTCACAGGGTGCCTCCCAGGTCCCCCAAGCGTGGGCAGACCAGCCCTCTCCTTCAGGACACCCAGGGCCTCCATGAGCCTCGGGGCTGGCCCTCTAACCCCCCCGCCCCGGCCCCCATCGCTCCCACCAAAGGGCAGCTCAGAGCAGAGTGTCCTGGGACGCCCACAGCCCTGCCTATGGCCTTTGACAACCGGGAGAGAGCTGTGTCAAGTCCGAGAATTATCACTTTCCACTCTGGGGGCACCTCCCCGGCCCCTCCGGAGGTTCTGACTGGTCTGGTGGCCCGGGCCCGGGGGGCCTGCTTTCCGCCCCATTCGCCTGGGAACGCCCTGCCCTGAGGACAAGGGTTCCTCTTCTGGCATCCAGTCTGAAGCTCAGGCAGGAGAGGCTTTTGTGGGCACTTAGAGACCCTCGTCCAGGTTTCACAGGGCCCCAGGGCCTTAGCCACTGTGAGGGTTAGGTTGAGGGATAGGCTAAGTTTAGTTTTAGGGTTAGTCTTTGACAACGGGGATAGAGCTGTGTCAAGTCCGAGAAAATCACTTTGCGCTCCTTGGGCTCCTTCACCGGGCCCCAGGGCCTTCCCCACTGGACCACCTCCAGCTTTTGACACGGGCCCCAACCCACTCTTCCTTGACGGCTTCCCGCCGGTCAGCTAAGCGGCCGGCCAAGCCGCAGGGCCCCTCTTTAGGTACCTGCCGCCGGGCAGACCCGCCCGCTGGTCACCGGTGTCCCTGCCCGCGACCCTCTCTCCTGCTTCCTCACCACTTCAGGCTGTCCACCTGGCCCCGCCCCCGTGATCCCGTGACCGCCTCCAGCTGCTCACCTGGCCCCGCCCCCTCCCTTGACTTGACCGGGCTCAGCTGCGGGCCTGGGCCCGCCTCCTGGTTCCGGAAACCACGCCCCCTGGTCCATTCGACCAATGAGCGAGCAGCGCCAGCCAGTCTGCCCTGCTCCCAAAAACAGAGGAATAGCCCCCACCACTGGGATGTAAAGGCACATAGCCTCTGCTCACAGGGTGCCTCAGGTCCCCAAGCGTGGGCAGACCAGCCAGCCCTTCCTTCAGGACACCCAGGGCCTCCATGAGCCTCGGGGCCGGCCCTATAACCACCCCGCCCCGGCCCCCATCGCTCCCACCAAAGGGCAGCTCAGAGCAGAGTGTCCTGGGACGCCCACAGCCCTGCCTATGGGCTTTGACAACCGGGAGAGAGCTGTGTCAAGTCCGAGAAATTATCACTTTCCACTCTGGGGCACCTCCCCGGCCCCTCCGGAGGTTCTGACTGGTCTGGTGGCCCGGCCCCGGGGACCTGCTTTCCGCCCCATTCGCCTGGAACGCCCTGCCCTGAGGACTAGGGTCCCTCTTGCTGGCATCCAGTCTGAAGCTTCAGGCAGGAGAGGCTTTTGTGGGCACTTGAGACCCTCGTCCAGGTTTTCACAGCGGCCCAGGGCCCTTAGCCACTGGTGAGGGTTAGGTTGAGGGAGTAGGCTAAGTTTTAGGTTAGGGTTAGTCTTTGACAACGGGGATAGAGCTGTGTCAAGTCCGGAAAATCACTTTGCGCTCCTGGGGCTCCTTCGCCGGGCCCCAGGGCCTTCCCACTGGACACCTCCAGCTTTTGACACGGGCCCCCAACCCACTCTTCCCTTGACGGCTTCCCCGCGTCAGCTAAGCGGCCGGCCAAGCCGCAGGGCCCCCTCTTTAGGTCCCTGCCGCCGGCAGACCCGCCTGCTGGTCCCGGTGTCCCTGCCCGCGACCCTCTCTCCTGCTTACCTCACCACTTCAGGCTGTTCACCTGGCCCCGCCCCCTTGATCCCGTGACCGCCTCCAGCTGCTCACCTGGCCCCGCCCCCTCCTTGACTTGACCGGGCTCAGCTGCGGGCCTGGGCCCGCCTCCTGGTTCCGGGAACCACGCCCCTGGTCCATTCGACCAATGAGCGAGCAGCGCCAGCCAGTCTGCCCTGCTCCCAAACACTGAGGAATAGCCCCCACCACTGGGATGTAAAGGCACATAGCCTCTGCTCACAGGGTGCCTCCCAGGTCCCCAAGCGTGGGCAGACCAGCCAGCCCTTCCTTCAGGACACCCAGGGGCCTCCATGAGCCTCGGGGCCGGCCCTCTAACCCCCCCGCCCCGGCCCCCATCGCTCCCACCAAAGGGCAGCTCAGAGCAGAGTGTCCTGGGACGCCCACAGCCCTGCCTATGGGCTTTGACAACCGGGAGAGAGCTGTGTCAAGTCCGAGAAATTATCACTTTCCACTCTGGGGGCACCTCCCCGGCCCCTCCGGAGGTTCTGACTGGTCTGGTGGCCCGGCCCCGGGGACCTGCTTTCCGCCCCATTCGCCTGGAACGCCCTGCCCTGAGGACTAGGGTCCCTCTTGCTGGCATCCAGTCTGAAGCTCAGGCAGGAGAGGCTTTTGTGGGCACTTGAGGACCTCGTCCAGGTTTCACAGGGCCCCAGGGCCTTAGCCACTGGTGAGGGTTAGGTTGAGGGATAGGCTAAGTTTTAGTGTTAGGGTTAGTCTTTGACAACGGGGATAGAGCTGTGTCAAGTCCGAGAAAATCACTTTGCGCTCCTGGGGCTCCTTCACCGGGCCCCAGGGCCTTCCCCACTGGACCACCTCCAGCTTTTGACACGGGCCCCAACCCACTCTTCCCTTGACGGCTTCCCGCCGGTCAGCTAAGCGGCCGGCCAAGCCGCAGGGCCCCCTCTTTAGGTACCTGCCGCCGGCAGACCCGCCCGCTGGTCACCGGTGTCCCTGCCCGCGACCCTCTCTCCTGCTTACCTCACCACTTCAGGCTGTTCACCTGGCCCCGCCCCCGTGATCCCGTGACCGCCTCCAGCTGCTCACCTGGCCCCGCCCCCTCCTTGACTTGACCGGGCTCAGCTGCGGGCCTGGGCCCGCCTCCTGGTTCCGGAAACCACGCCCCTGGTCCATTCGACCAATGAGCGAGCAGCGCCAGCCAGTCTGCCCTGCTCCCAAACACAGAGGAATAGCCCCCACCACTGGGATGTAAAGGCACATAGCCCTCTGCTCACAGGGTGCCTCCCAGGTCCCCAAGCGTGGGCAGACCAGCCAGCCCTTCCTTCAGGACACCCAGGGGCCTCCATGAGCCTCGCGGGCGGCCCTCTAACCACCCCGCCCCGGCCCCCATCGCTCCCACCAAAGGGCAGCTCAGAGCAGAGTGTCCTGGGACGCCCACAGCCCTGCCTATGGGCTTTGACAACCGGGAGAGAGCTGTGTCAAGTCCGAGAAATTATCACTTTCCACTCTGGGGGCACCTCCCCGGCCCCTCCGGAGGTTCTGACTGGTCTGGTGGCCCGGCCCCGGGGACCTGCTTTCCGCCCCATTCGCCTGGAACGCCCTGCCCTGAGGACTAGGGTCCCTCTTGCTGGCATCCAGTCTGAAGCTCAGGCAGGAGAGGCTTTTGTGGGCACTTGAGACCCTCGTCCAGGTTTCACAGGGCCCCAGGGCCTTAGCCACTGGTGAGGGTTAGGTTGAGGGATAGGCTAAGTTTTAGTGTTAGGGTTAGTCTTTGACAACGGGGATAGAGCTGTGTCAAGTCGGAGAAAATCACTTTGCGCTCCTGGGGCTCCTTCGCCGGGCCCCAGGGCCTTCCCCACTGGACCACCTCCAGCTTTTGACACGGGCCCCAACCCACTCTTCCCTTGACGGCTTCCCGCCGGTCAGCTAAGCGGCCGGCCAAGCCGCAGGGCCCCCTCTTTAGGTCCCTGCCGCCGGCAGACCCGCCTGCTGGTCACCCGTGTCCCTGCCCGCGACCCTCTCTCCTGCTTACCTCACCACTTCAGGCTGTTCACCTGGCCCCGCCCCCGTGATCCCGTGACCGCCTCCAGCTGCTCACCTGGCCCCGCCCCCTCCTTGACTTGACCGGGCTCAGCTGCGGGCCTGGGCCCGCCTCCTGGTTCCGGAAACCACGCCCCTGGTCCATTCGACCAATGAGCGAGCAGCGCCAGCCAAGTCTGCCCTGCTCCCAAACACAGAGGAATAGCCCCCACCACTGGGATGTAAAGGCACATAGCCCCTCTGCTCACAGGGTGCCTCCCAGGTCCCCAAGCGTGGGCAGACCAGCCAGCCCTTCCTTCAGGACACCCAGGGGCCTCCATGAGCCTCGGGGCCGGCCCCTCTAACCCCCCCGCCCCGGCCCCATCGCTCCCACCAAAGGGCAGCTCAGAGCAGAGTGTCCTGGGACGCCCACAGCCCTGCCTATGGGCTTTGACAACCGGGAGAGAGCTGTGTCAAGTCCGAGAAATTATCACTTTCCACTCTGGGGGCACCTCCCCGGCCCCTCCGGAGGTTCTGACTGGTCTGGTGGCCCGGCCCCGGGGACCTGCTTTCCGCCCCATTCGCCTGGAACGCCCTGCCCTGAGGACTAGGGTCCCTCTTGCTGGCATCCAGTCTGAAGCTCAGGCAGGAGAGGCTTTTGTGGGCACTTGAGACCCTCGTCCAGGTTTCACAGGGCCCCAGGGCCTTAGCCACTGGTGAGGGTTAGGTTGAGGGATAGGCTAAGTTTTAGTGTTAGGGTTAGTCTTTGACAACGGGGATAGAGCTGTGTCAAGTCCGAGAAAATCACTTTGCGCTCCTGGGGCTCCTTCGCCGGGCCCCAGGGCCTTCCCCACTGGACCACCTCCAGCTTTGACACGGGCCCCAACCCACTCTTCCCTTGACGGCTTCCCGCCGGTCAGCTAAGCGGCCGGCCAAGCCGCAGGGCCCCTCTTTAGGTCCCTGCCGCCGGCAGACCCGCCTGCTGGTCACCGGTGTCCCTGCCCGCGACCCTCTCTCCTGCTTACCTCACCACTTCAGGCTGTTCACCTGGCCCCGCCCCCGTGATCCCGTGACCGCCTCCAGCTGCTCACCTGGCCCCGCCCCCTCCTTGACTTGACCGGGCTCAGCTGCGGGCCTGGGCCCGCTCCTGGTTCCGGAAACCACGCCCCTGGTCCATTCGACCAATGAGCGAGCAGCGCCAGCCAGTCTGCCCTGCTCCCAAACACAGAGGAATAGCCCCCACCACTGGATGTAAAGGCACATAGCCCTCTGCTCACAGGGTGGCCTCCCAGGTCCCCAAGCGTGGGCAGACCAGCCAGCCCTTCCTTCAGGACACCCAGGGGCCTCCATGAGCCTCGGGGCCGGCCCTCTACCCCCCCGCCCCGGCCCCCATCGCTCCCACCAAAGGGCAGCTCAGAGCAGAGTGTCCTGGGACGCCCACAGCCCTGCCTATGGGCTTTGACAACCGGGAGAGAGCTGTGTCAAGTCCGAGAAATTATCACTTTCCACTCTGGGGGCACCTCCCCGGCCCCTCCGGGAGGTTCTGACTGGTCTGGTGGCCCAGGCCCCGGGGACCTGCTTTCCGCCCCATTCGCCTGGAACGCCCTGCCCTGAGGACTAGGGTCCCTCTTGCTGGCATCCAGTCTGAAGCTCAGGCAGGAGAGGCTTTTGTGGGCACTTGAGACCCTCGTCCAGGTTTCACAGGGCCCCAGGGCCTTAGCCACTGGTGAGGGTTAGGTTGAGGGATAGGCTAAGTTTTAGTGTTAGGGTTAGTCTTTGACAACGGGGATAGAGCTTTGTCAAGTCCGAGAAAATCACTTTGCGCTCCTGGGGCTCCTTCACCGGGCCCCAGGGCCTTCCCCACTGGACCACCTCCAGCTTTTGACACGGGCCCCAACCCACTCTTCCCTTGACGGCTTCCCGCCGGTCAGCTAAGCGGCCGGCCAAGCCGCAGGGCCCCCTCTTTAGGTCCCTGCCGCCGGCAGACCCGCCTGCTGGTCACCGGTGTCCCTGCCCGCGACCCTCTCTCCTGCTTACCTCACCACTTCAGGCTGTTCACCTGGCCCCGCCCCCGTGATCCCGTGACCGCCTCCAGCTGCTCACCTGGCCCGCCCCCTCCTTGACTTTGACCGGGCTCAGCTGCGGGCCTGGGCCCGCCTCCTGGTTCCGGAAACCACGCCCTGGTCCATTCGACCAATGAGCGAGCAGCGCCAGCCAGTCTGCCTGCTCCCAAACACAGAGGAATAGCCCCCACCACTGGGATGTAAGGCACATAGCCCTCTGCTCACAGGGTGCCTCCCAGGTCCCCAAGCGTGGGCAGACCAGCCAGCCCTTCCTTCAGGACACCCAGGGCCTCCATGAGCCTCGGGGCTGGCCCTCTAACCCCCCGCCCCGGCCCCCATCGCTCCCACCAAAGGGCAGCTCAGAGCAGAGTGTCCTGGGACGCCCACAGCCCTGCCTATGGGCTTTGACAACCGGGAGAGAGCTGTGTCAAGTCCGAGAAATTATCACTTTCCACTCTGGGGGCACCTCCCCGGCCCTCCGGAGGTTCTGACTGGTCTGGTGGCCCGGGCCCGGGGCCTGCTTTCCGCCCCATTCGCCTGGAACGCCCTGCCCTGAGGACAAGGGTCCCTCTTGCTGGCATCCAGTCTGAAGCTCAGGCAGGAGAGGCTTTTGTGGGCACTTGAGACCCTCGTCCAGGTTTCACAGGGCCCCAGGGCCCTTAGCCACTGGTGAGGGTTAGGTTGATGGATAGGCTAAGTTTTAGTGTTAGGGTTAGTCTTTGACAACGGGGATAGAGCTGTGTCAAGTCCGAGAAAATCACTTTGCGCTCCTGGGGCTCCTTCACCGGGCCCCAGGGCCTTCCCCACTGGACCACCTCCAGCTTTTGACACGGGCCCAACCCACTCTTCCCTTGACGGCTTCCCGCCGGTCAGCTAAGCGGCCGGCCAAGCCGCAGGGCCCCCTCTTTAGGTACCTGCCGCCGGCAGACCCGCCCGCTGGTCACCGGTGTCCCTGCCCGCGACCCTCTCTCCAGCTTACCTCACCACTTCAGGCTGTTCACCTGCCCCGCCCCCGTGATCCCGTGACCGCCTCCAGCTGCTCACCTGGCCCCACCCCCTCCTTGACTTGACCGGGCTCAGCGCGGGCCTGGGCCGCTCCTGGTTCCGGAAACCACGCCCCTGGTCCATTCGACCAATGAGCGAGCAGCGCCAGCCAGTCTGCCCTGCTCCCAAACACAGAGGAATAGCCCCCACCACTGGGATGTAAGGCACATAGCCCTCTGCTCACAGGGTGCCTCCCAGGTCCCCAAGCGTGGGCAGACCAGCCAGCCCTTCCTTCAGGACACCCAGGGGCCTCCATGACCCTCGGGGCCGGCCCTCTAACCACCCCGCCCCGGCCCCCATCGCTCCCACAAAGGGCAGCTCAGAGCAGAGTGTCCTGGGACGCCCACAGCCCTGCCTATGGGCTTTGACAACGGGAGAGAGCTGTGTCAAGTCCGAGAAATTATCACTTTCCACTCTGGGGGCACCTCCCCGGCCCCTCCGGAGGTTCTGACTGGTCTGGTGGCCCGGCCCCGGGGACCTGCTTTCCGCCCCATTCGCCTGGAACGCCCTGCCCTGAGGACTAGGGTCCCTCTTGCTGGCATCCAGTCTGAAGCTCAGGCAGGAGAGGCTTTTGTGGGCACTGAGACCCTCGTCCAGGTTTCACAGGCCCCAGGGCCTTAGCCACTGGTGAGGGTTAGGTTGAGGGATAGGCTAAGTTTTAGTGTTAGGGTTAGTCTTTGACAACGGGGATAGAGCCTGTGTCAAGTCCGAGAAAATCACTTTGCGCTCCTGGGCTCCTTCACCGGGCCCCAGGGCCTTCCCCACTGGCCCACCTCCAGCTTTTGACACGGGCCCCAACCCACTCTTCCCTTGACGGCTTCCCGCCGGTCAGCTAAGCGGCCGGCCAAGCCGCAGGCCCCCTCTTTAGGTCCCTGCCGCCGGCAGACCCGCCTGCTGGTCACCGGTGTCCCTGCCCGCGACCCTCTCTCCTGCTTACCTCACCACTTCAGGCTGTTCACCTGGCCCCCGCCCCCGTGATCCCGTGACCGCCTCCAGCTGCTCACCTGGCCCCGCCCCCTCCTTGACTTGACCGGGCTCAGCTGCGGGCCTGGGCCCGCCTCCTGGTTCCGGAAACCACGCCCCTGGTCCATTCGACCAATGAGCGAGCAGCGCCAGCCAGTCTGCCCTGCTCCCAAACACAGAGGAATAGCCCCCACCACTGGGATGTAAAGGCACATAGCCCTCTGCTCACAGGGTGCCTCCCAGGTCCCCAAGCGTGGGCAGACCAGCCAGCCCTTCCTTCAGGACACC
The DNA here is from genome assembly GCF_964339955.1 of Pipistrellus hanaki. Lineage (NCBI taxonomy): Eukaryota > Metazoa > Chordata > Mammalia > Chiroptera > Vespertilionidae > Pipistrellus > Pipistrellus hanaki. The sequence goes on along the minus strand of NW_028182272.1, from coordinate 43,824 downwards.
CAGGGGCCTCCATGAGCCTCGGGGCCGCCCTCTAACCCCCCCGCCCCGGCCCCATCGCTCCCACCAAAGGGCAGCTCAGAGCAGAGTGTCCTGGGACGCCCACAGCCCTGCCTATGGGCTTTGACAACCGGGAGAGAGCTGTGTCAAGTCCGAGAAATTATCACTTTCCACTCTGGGGCACCTCCCCGGCCCCTCCGGAGGTTCTGACTGGTCTGGTGGCCCGGCCCCTGGGGCCTGCTTTCCGCCCCATTCGCCTGGAACGCCCTGCCCTGAGGACAAGGGTCCCTCTTGCTGGCATCCAGTCTGAAGCTCAGGCAGGAGAGGCTTTTGTGGGCACTTGAGACCCTCGTCCAGGTTTCACAGGGCCCCAGGGCCTTAGCCACTGGTGAGGGTTAGGTTGAGGATAGGCTAAGTTTTAGTGTTAGGGTTAGTATTGACAACGGGGATAGAGCTGTGTCAAGTCCGAGAAAATCACTTTGCGCTCCTGGGGCTCCTTCACCGGGCCCCAGGGCCTTCCCCACTGGACCACCTCCAGCTTTTGACACGGGGCCCCAACCCACTCTTCCCTTGACGGCTTCCCGCCGGTCAGCTAAGCGGCCGGCCAAGCCGCAGGGCCCCCTCTTTAGGTCCCTGCCGCCGGCAGACCCGCCTGCTGGTCACCGGTGTCCCTGCCCGCGACCCTCTCTCCTGCTTACCTCACCACTTCAGGCTGTTCACCTGGCCCCGCCCCCGTGATCCCGTGACCGCCTCCAGCTGCTCACCTGGCCCCGCCCCCTCCTTGACTTGACCGGGCTCAGCTGCGGGCCTGGGCCCGCCTCCTGGTTCCGGAAACCACGCCCCTGGTCCATTCGACCAATGAGCGAGCAGCGCCAGCCAGTCTGCCCTGCTCCCAAACACAGAGGAATAGCCCCCACCACTGGGATGTAAAGGCACATAGCCCTCTGCTCACAGGGTGCCTCCCAGGTCCCCAAGCGTGGGCAGACCAGCCAGCCCTCCCTTCAGGGACACCCAGGGGCCTCCATGAGCCTCGGGGCCGGCCCTCTAACCCCCCCGCCCGGCCCCCATCGCTCCCACCAAAGGGCAGCTCAGAGCAGAGTGTCCTGGGACGCCCACAGCCCTGCCTATGGGCTTTGACAACCGGGAGAGAGCTGTGTCAAGTCCGAGAAATTATCACTTTCACTCTGGGGGCACCTCCCCGGCCCCTCCGGAGGTTCTGACTGGTCTGGTGGCCCGGCCCCGGGGGCCTGCTTTCCGCCCCATTCGCCTGGAACGCCCTGCCCTGAGGACAAGGGTCCCTCTTGCTGGCATCCAGTCTGAAGCTCAGGCAGGAGAGGCTTTTGTGGGCACTTGAGACCCTCGTCCAGGTTTCACAGGGCCCCAGGGCCTTAGCCACTGGTGAGGGTTAGGTTGAGGGGATAGGCTAAGTTTTAGTGTTAGGGTTAGTCTTTGACAACGGGGATAGAGCTGTGTCAAGTCCGAGAAAATCACTTTGCGCTCCTGGGGCTCCTTCACCGGGCCCCAGGGCCTTCCCCACTGGACCACCTCCAGCTTTTGACACGGGCCCCAACCCACTCTTCCCTTGACGGCTTCCCGCCGGTCAGCTAAGCGGCCGGCCAAGCCGCAGGGCCCCCTCTTTAGGTCCCTGCCGCCGGCAGACCCGCCTGCTGGTCACCGGTGTCCCTGCCCGCGACCCTCTCTCCTGCTTACCTCACCACTTCAGGCTGTTCACCTGGCCCCGCCCCCGTGATCCCGTGACCGCCTCCAGCTGCTCACCTGGCCCCGCCCCCTCCTTGACTTGACCGGGCTCAGCTGCGGGCCTGGGCCCGCCTCCTGGTTCCGGAAACCACGCCCCTGGTCCATTCGACCAATGAGCGAGCAGCGCCAGCCAGTCTGCCCTGCTCCCAAACACAGAGGAATAGCCCCCACCACTGGGATGTAAAGGCACATAGCCCTCTGCTCACAGGGTGCCTCCCAGGTCCCCAAGCGTGGGCAGACCAGCCAGCCCTTCCTTCAGGACACCCAGGGGCCTCCATGAGCCTCGGGGCCGGCCCTCTAACCCCCCCGCCCCGGCCCCCATCGCTCCCACCAAAGGGCAGCTCAGAGCAGAGTGTCCTGGGACGCCCACAGCCCTGCCTATGGGCTTTGACAACCGGGAGAGAGCTGTGTCAAGTCCGAGAAATTATCACTTTCCACTCTGGGGGCACCTCCCCGGCCCCTCCGGAGGTTCTGACTGGTCTGGTGGCCCGGCCCCGGGGGCCTGCTTTCCGCCCCATTCGCCTGGAACGCCCTGCCCTGAGGACAAGGGTCCCTCTTGCTGGCATCCAGTCTGAAGCTCAGGCAGGAGAGGCTCTTGTGGGCACTTGAGACCCTCGTCCAGGTTTCACAGGGCCCCAGGGCCTTAGCCACTGGTGAGGGTTAGGTTGAGGGATAGGCTAAGTTTTAGTGTTAGGGTTAGTATTGACAACGGGGATAGAGCTGTGTCAAGTCCGAGAAAATCACTTTGCGCTCCTGGGGCTCCTTCACCGGGCCCCAGGGCCTTCCCCACTGGACCACCTCCAGCTTTTGACACGGGCCCCAACCCACTCTTCCCTTGACGGCTTCCCGCCGGTCAGCTAAGCGGCCGGCCAAGCCGCAGGGCCCCCTCTTTAGGTCCCTGCCGCCGGCAGACCCGCCTGCTGGTCACCGGTGTCCCTGCCCGCGACCCTCTCTCCTGCTTACCTCACCACTTCAGGCTGTTCACCTGGCCCCGCCCCCGTGATCCCGTGACCGCCTCCAGCTGCTCACCTGGCCCCGCCCCCTCCTTGACTTGACCGGGCTCAGCTGCGGGCCTGGGCCCGCCTCCTGGTTCCGGAAACCACGCCCCTGGTCCATTCGACCAATGAGCGAGCAGCGCCAGCCAGTCTGCCCTGCTCCCAAACACAGAGGAATAGCCCCCACCACTGGGATGTAAAGGCACATAGCCCTCTGCTCACAGGGTGCCTCCCAGGTCCCCAAGCGTGGGCAGACCAGCCAGCCCTCCCTTCAGGACACCCAGGGGCCTCCATGAGCCTCGGGGCCGGCCCTCTAACCCCCCCGCCCCGGCCCCCATCGCTCCCACCAAAGGGCAGCTCAGAGCAGAGTGTCCTGGGACGCCCACAGCCCTGCCTATGGGCTTTGACAACCGGGAGAGAGCTGTGTCAAGTCCGAGAAATTATCACTTTCCACTCTGGGGGCACCTCCCCGGCCCCTCCGGAGGTTCTGACTGGTCTGGTGGCCCGGCCCCGGGGGCCTGCTTTCCGCCCCATTCGCCTGGAACGCCCTGCCCTGAGGACAAGGGTCCCTCTTGCTGGCATCCAGTCTGAAGCTCAGGCAGGAGAGGCTTTTGTGGGCACTTGAGACCCTCGTCCAGGTTTCACAGGGCCCCAGGGCCTTAGCCACTGGTGAGGGTTAGGTTGAGGGATAGGCTAAGTTTTAGTGTTAGGGTTAGTCTTTGACAACGGGGATAGAGCTGTGTCAAGTCCGAGAAAATCACTTTGCGCTCCTGGGGCTCCTTCACCGGGCCCCAGGGCCTTCCCCACTGGACCACCTCCAGCTTTTGACACGGGCCCCAACCCACTCTTCCCTTGACGGCTTCCCGCCGGTCAGCTAAGCGGCCGGCCAAGCCGCAGGGCCCCCTCTTTAGGTCCCTGCCGCCGGCAGACCCGCCTGCTGGTCACCGGTGTCCCTGCCCGCGACCCTCTCTCCTGCTTACCTCACCACTTCAGGCTGTTCACCTGGCCCCGCCCCCGTGATCCCGTGACCGCCTCCAGCTGCTCACCTGGCCCCGCCCCCTCCTTGACTTGACCGGGCTCAGCTGCGGGCCTGGGCCCGCCTCCTGGTTCCGGAAACCACGCCCCTGGTCCATTCGACCAATGAGCGAGCAGCGCCAGCCAGTCTGCCCTGCTCCCAAACACAGAGGAATAGCCCCCACCACTGGGATGTAAAGGCACATAGCCCTCTGCTCACAGGGTGCCTCCCAGGTCCCCAAGCGTGGGCAGACCAGCCAGCCCTTCCTTCAGGACACCCAGGGGCCTCCATGAGCCTCGGGGCCGGCCCTCTAACCCCCCCGCCCCGGCCCCCATCGCTCCCACCAAAGGGCAGCTCAGAGCAGAGTGTCCTGGGACGCCCACAGCCCTGCCTATGGGCTTTGACAACCGGGAGAGAGCTGTGTCAAGTCCGAGAAATTATCACTTTCCACTCTGGGGGCACCTCCCCGGCCCCTCCGGAGGTTCTGACTGGTCTGGTGGCCCGGCCCCGGGGGCCTGCTTTCCGCCCCATTCGCCTGGAACGCCCTGCCCTGAGGACAAGGGTCCCTCTTGCTGGCATCCAGTCTGAAGCTCAGGCAGGAGAGGCTTTTGTGGGCACTTGAGACCCTCGTCCAGGTTTCACAGGGCCCCAGGGCCTTAGCCACTGGTGAGGGTTAGGTTGAGGGATAGGCTAAGTTTTAGTGTTAGGGTTAGTCTTTGACAACGGGGATAGAGCTGTGTCAAGTCCGAGAAAATCACTTTGCGCTCCTGGGGCTCCTTCACCGGGCCCCAGGGCCTTCCCCACTGGACCACCTCCAGCTTTTGACACGGGCCCCAACCCACTCTTCCCTTGACGGCTTCCCGCCGGTCAGCTAAGCGGCCGGCCAAGCCGCAGGGCCCCCTCTTTAGGTCCCTGCCGCCGGCAGACCCGCCTGCTGGTCACCGGTGTCCCTGCCCGCGACCCTCTCTCCTGCTTACCTCACCACTTCAGGCTGTTCACCTGGCCCCGCCCCCGTGATCCCGTGACCGCCTCCAGCTGCTCACCTGGCCCCGCCCCCTCCTTGACTTGACCGGGCTCAGCTGCGGGCCTGGGCCCGCCTCCTGGTTCCGGAAACCACGCCCCTGGTCCATTCGACCAATGAGCGAGCAGCGCCAGCCAGTCTGCCCTGCTCCCAAACACAGAGGAATAGCCCCCACCACTGGGATGTAAAGGCACATAGCCCTCTGCTCACAGGGTGCCTCCCAGGTCCCCAAGCGTGGGCAGACCAGCCAGCCCTCCCTTCAGGACACCCAGGGGCCTCCATGAGCCTCGGGGCCGGCCCTCTAACCCCCCCGCCCCGGCCCCCATCGCTCCCACCAAAGGGCAGCTCAGAGCAGAGTGTCCTGGGACGCCCACAGCCCTGCCTATGGGCTTTGACAACCGGGAGAGAGCTGTGTCAAGTCCGAGAAATTATCACTTTCCACTCTGGGGGCACCTCCCCGGCCCCTCCGGAGGTTCTGACTGGTCTGGTGGCCCGGCCCCGGGGGCCTGCTTTCCGCCCCATTCGCCTGGAACGCCCTGCCCTGAGGACAAGGGTCCCTCTTGCTGGCATCCAGTCTGAAGCTCAGGCAGGAGAGGCTTTTGTGGGCACTTGAGACCCTCGTCCAGGTTTCACAGGGCCCCAGGGCCTTAGCCACTGGTGAGGGTTAGGTTGAGGGATAGGCTAAGTTTTAGTGTTAGGGTTAGTCTTTGACAACGGGGATAGAGCTGTGTCAAGTCCGAGAAAATCACTTTGCGCTCCTGGGGCTCCTTCACCGGGCCCCAGGGCCTTCCCCACTGGACCACCTCCAGCTTTTGACACGGGCCCCAACCCACTCTTCCCTTGACGGCTTCCCGCCGGTCAGCTAAGCGGCCGGCCAAGCCGCAGGGCCCCCTCTTTAGGTCCCTGCCGCCGGCAGACCCGCCTGCTGGTCACCGGTGTCCCTGCCCGCGACCCTCTCTCCTGCTTACCTCACCACTTCAGGCTGTTCACCTGGCCCCGCCCCCGTGATCCCGTGACCGCCTCCAGCTGCTCACCTGGCCCCGCCCCCTCCTTGACTTGACCGGGCTCAGCTGCGGGCCTGGGCCCGCCTCCTGGTTCCGGAAACCACGCCCCTGGTCCATTCGACCAATGAGCGAGCAGCGCCAGCCAGTCTGCCCTGCTCCCAAACACAGAGGAATAGCCCCCACCACTGGGATGTAAAGGCACATAGCCCTCTGCTCACAGGGTGCCTCCCAGGTCCCCAAGCGTGGGCAGACCAGCCAGCCCTTCCTTCAGGACACCCAGGGGCCTCCATGAGCCTCGGGGCCGGCCCTCTAACCCCCCCGCCCCGGCCCCCATCGCTCCCACCAAAGGGCAGCTCAGAGCAGAGTGTCCTGGGACGCCCACAGCCCTGCCTATGGGCTTTGACAACCGGGAGAGAGCTGTGTCAAGTCCGAGAAATTATCACTTTCCACTCTGGGGGCACCTCCCCGGCCCCTCCGGAGGTTCTGACTGGTCTGGTGGCCCGGCCCCGGGGGCCTGCTTTCCGCCCCATTCGCCTGGAACGCCCTGCCCTGAGGACAAGGGTCCCTCTTGCTGGCATCCAGTCTGAAGCTCAGGCAGGAGAGGCTCTTGTGGGCACTTGAGACCCTCGTCCAGGTTTCACAGGGCCCCAGGGCCTTAGCCACTGGTGAGGGTTAGGTTGAGGGATAGGCTAAGTTTTAGTGTTAGGGTTAGTATTGACAACGGGGATAGAGCTGTGTCAAGTCCGAGAAAATCACTTTGCGCTCCTGGGGCTCCTTCACCGGGCCCCAGGGCCTTCCCCACTGGACCACCTCCAGCTTTTGACACGGGCCCCAACCCACTCTTCCCTTGACGGCTTCCCGCCGGTCAGCTAAGCGGCCGGCCAAGCCGCAGGGCCCCCTCTTTAGGTCCCTGCCGCCGGCAGACCCGCCTGCTGGTCACCGGTGTCCCTGCCCGCGACCCTCTCTCCTGCTTACCTCACCACTTCAGGCTGTTCACCTGGCCCCGCCCCCGTGATCCCGTGACCGCCTCCAGCTGCTCACCTGGCCCCGCCCCCTCCTTGACTTGACCGGGCTCAGCTGCGGGCCTGGGCCCGCCTCCTGGTTCCGGAAACCACGCCCCTGGTCCATTCGACCAATGAGCGAGCAGCGCCAGCCAGTCTGCCCTGCTCCCAAACACAGAGGAATAGCCCCCACCACTGGGATGTAAAGGCACATAGCCCTCTGCTCACAGGGTGCCTCCCAGGTCCCCAAGCGTGGGCAGACCAGCCAGCCCTCCCTTCAGGACACCCAGGGGCCTCCATGAGCCTCGGGGCCGGCCCTCTAACCCCCCCGCCCCGGCCCCCATCGCTCCCACCAAAGGGCAGCTCAGAGCAGAGTGTCCTGGGACGCCCACAGCCCTGCCTATGGGCTTTGACAACCGGGAGAGAGCTGTGTCAAGTCCGAGAAATTATCACTTTCCACTCTGGGGGCACCTCCCCGGCCCCTCCGGAGGTTCTGACTGGTCTGGTGGCCCGGCCCCGGGGGCCTGCTTTCCGCCCCATTCGCCTGGAACGCCCTGCCCGCCCTGAGGACAAGGGTCCCTCTTGCTGGCATCCAGTCTGAAGCTCAGGCAGGAGAGGCTTTGTGGGCACTTGAGACCCTCGTCCAGGTTTCACAGGGCCCCAGGGCCTTAGCCACTGGTGAGGGTTAGGTTGAGGGATAGGCTAAGTTTTAGTGTTAGGGTTAGTCTTTGACAACGGGGATAGAGCTGTGTCAAGTCCGAGAAAATCACTTTGCGCTCCTGGGGCTCCTTCACCGGGCCCCAGGGCCTTCCCCACTGGACCACCTCCAGCTTTTGACACGGGCCCCAACCCACTCTTCCCTTGACGGCTTCCCGCCGGTCAGCTAAGCGGCCGGCCAAGCCGCAGGGCCCCTCTTTAGGTCCCTGCCGCCGGCAGACCCGCCTGCTGGTCACCGGTGTCCCTGCCCGCGACCCTCTCTCCTGCTTACCTCACCACTTCAGGCTGTTCACCTGGCCCCGCCCCCGTGATCCCGTGACCGCCTCCAGCTGCTCACCTGGCCCCGCCCCCTCCTTGACTTGACCGGGCTCAGCTGCGGGCCTGGGCCCGCCTCCTGGTTCCGGAAACCACGCCCCTGGTCCATTCGACCAATGAGCGAGCAGCGCCAGCCAGTCTGCCCTGCTCCCAAACACAGAGGAATAGCCCCCACCACTGGGATGTAAAGGCACATAGCCCTCTGCTCACAGGGTGCCTCCCAGGTCCCCAAGCGTGGGCAGACCAGCCAGCCCTTCCTTCAGGACACCCAGGGGCCTCCATGAGCCTCGGGGCCGGCCCTCTAACCCCCCGCCCCGGCCCCCATCGCTCCCACCAAAGGGCAGCTCAGAGCAGAGTGTCCTGGGACGCCCACAGCCCTGCCTATGGGCTTTGACAACCGGGAGAGAGCTGTGTCAAGTCCGAGAAATTATCACTTTCCACTCTGGGGGCACCTCCCCGGCCCCTCCGGAGGTTCTGACTGGTCTGGTGGCCCGGCCCCGGGGGCCTGCTTTCCGCCCCATTCGCCTGGAACGCCCTGCCCTGAGGACAAGGGTCCCTCTTGCTGGCATCCAGTCTGAAGCTCAGGCAGGAGAGGCTTTTGTGGGCACTTGAGACCCTCGTCCAGGTTTCACAGGGCCCCAGGGCCTTAGCCACTGGTGAGGGTTAGGTTGAGGGATAGGCTAAGTTTTAGTGTTAGGGTTAGTCTTTGACAACGGGGATAGAGCTGTGTCAAGTCCGAGAAAATCACTTTGCGCTCCTGGGGCTCCTTCACCGGGCCCCAGGGCCTTCCCCACTGGACCACCTCCAGCTTTTGACACGGGCCCCAACCCACTCTTCCCTTGACGGCTTCCCGCCGGTCAGCTAAGCGGCCGGCCAAGCCGCAGGGCCCCCTCTTTAGGTCCCTGCCGCCGGCAGACCCGCCTGCTGGTCACCGGTGTCCCTGCCCGCGACCCTCTCTCCTGCTTACCTCACCACTTCAGGCTGTTCACCTGGCCCCGCCCCCGTGATCCCGTGACCGCCTCCAGCTGCTCACCTGGCCCCGCCCCCTCCTTGACTTGACCGGGCTCAGCTGCGGGCCTGGGCCCGCCTCCTGGTTCCGGAAACCACGCCCCTGGTCCATTCGACCAATGAGCGAGCAGCGCCAGCCAGTCTGCCCTGCTCCCAAACACAGAGGAATAGCCCCCACCACTGGGATGTAAAGGCACATAGCCCTCTGCTCACAGGGTGCCTCCCAGGTCCCCAAGCGTGGGCAGACCAGCCAGCCCTCCCTTCAGGACACCCAGGGGCCTCCATGAGCCTCGGGGCCGGCCCTCTAACCCCCCGCCCCGGCCCCCATCGCTCCCACCAAAGGGCAGCTCAGAGCAGAGTGTCCTGGGACGCCCACAGCCCTGCCTATGGGCTTTGACAACCGGGAGAGAGCTGTGTCAAGTCCGAGAAATTATCACTTTCCACTCTGGGGGCACCTCCCCGGCCCCTCCGGAGGTTCTGACTGGTCTGGTGGCCCGGCCCCGGGGGCCTGCTTTCCGCCCCATTCGCCTGGAACGCCCTGCCCTGAGGACAAGGGTCCCTCTTGCTGGCATCCAGTCTGAAGCTCAGGCAGGAGAGGCTTTTGTGGGCACTTGAGACCCTCGTCCAGGTTTCACAGGGCCCCAGGGCCTTAGCCACTGGTGAGGGTTAGGTTGAGGGATAGGCTAAGTTTTAGTGTTAGGGTTAGTCTTTGACAACGGGGATAGAGCTGTGTCAAGTCCGAGAAAATCACTTTGCGCTCCTGGGGCTCCTTCACCGGGCCCCAGGGCCTTCCCCACTGGACCACCTCCAGCTTTTGACACGGGCCCCAACCCACTCTTCCCTTGACGGCTTCCCGCCGGTCAGCTAAGCGGCCGGCCAAGCCGCAGGGCCCCCTCTTTAGGTCCCTGCCGCCGGCAGACCCGCCTGCTGGTCACCGGTGTCCCTGCCCGCGACCCTCTCTCCTGCTTACCTCACCACTTCAGGCTGTTCACCTGGCCCCGCCCCCGTGATCCCGTGACCGCCTCCAGCTGCTCACCTGGCCCCGCCCCCTCCTTGACTTGACCGGGCTCAGCTGCGGGCCTGGGCCCGCCTCCTGGTTCCGGAAACCACGCCCCTGGTCCATTCGACCAATGAGCGAGCAGCGCCAGCCAGTCTGCCCTGCTCCCAAACACAGAGGAATAGCCCCCACCACTGGGATGTAAAGGCACATAGCCCTCTGCTCACAGGGTGCCTCCCAGGTCCCCAAGCGTGGGCAGACCAGCCAGCCCTTCCTTCAGGACACCCAGGGGCCTCCATGAGCCTCGGGGCCGGCCCTCTAACCCCCCCGCCCCGGCCCCCATCGCTCCCACCAAAGGGCAGCTCAGAGCAGAGTGTCCTGGGACGCCCACAGCCCTGCCTATGGGCTTTGACAACCGGGAGAGAGCTGTGTCAAGTCCGAGAAATTATCACTTTCCACTCTGGGGGCACCTCCCCGGCCCCTCCGGAGGTTCTGACTGGTCTGGTGGCCCGGCCCCGGGGACCTGCTTTCCGCCCCATTCGCCTGGAACGCCCTGCCCTGAGGACTAGGGTCCCTCTTGCTGGCATCCAGTCTGAAGCTCAGGCAGGAGAGGCTTTTGTGGGCACTTGAGACCCTCGTCCAGGTTTCACAGGGCCCCAGGGCCTTAGCCACTGGTGAGGGTTAGGTTGAGGGATAGGCTAAGTTTTAGTGTTAGGGTTAGTCTTTGACAACGGGGATAGAGCTGTGTCAAGTCCGAGAAAATCACTTTGCGCTCCTGGGGCTCCTTCACCGGGCCCCAGGGCCTTCCCCACTGGACCACCTCCAGCTTTTGACACGGGCCCCAACCCACTCTTCCCTTGACGGCTTCCCGCCGGTCAGCTAAGCGGCCGGCCAAGCCGCAGGGCCCCCTCTTTAGGTCCCTGCCGCCGGCAGACCCGCCTGCTGGTCACCGGTGTCCCTGCCCGCGACCCTCTCTCCTGCTTACCTCACCACTTCAGGCTGTTCACCTGGCCCCGCCCCCGTGATCCCGTGACCGCCTCCAGCTGCTCACCTGGCCCCGCCCCCTCCTTGACTTGACCGGGCTCAGCTGCGGGCCTGGGCCCGCCTCCTGGTTCCGGAAACCACGCCCCTGGTCCATTCGACCAATGAGCGAGCAGCGCCAGCCAGTCTGCCCTGCTCCCAAACACAGAGGAATAGCCCCCACCACTGGGATGTAAAGGCACATAGCCCTCTGCTCACAGGGTGCCTCCCAGGTCCCCAAGCGTGGGCAGACCAGCCAGCCCTTCCTTCAGGACACCCAGGGGCCTCCATGAGCCTCGGGGCCGGCCCTCTAACCCCCCCGCCCCGGCCCCCATCGCTCCCACCAAAGGGCAGCTCAGAGCAGAGTGTCCTGGGACGCCCACAGCCCTGCCTATGGGCTTTGACAACCGGGAGAGAGCTGTGTCAAGTCCGAGAAATTATCACTTTCCACTCTGGGGGCACCTCCCCGGCCCCTCCGGAGGTTCTGACTGGTCTGGTGGCCCGGCCCCGGGGGCCTGCTTTCCGCCCCATTCGCCTGGAACGCCCTGCCCTGAGGACAAGGGTCCCTCTTGCTGGCATCCAGTCTGAAGCTCAGGCAGGAGAGGCTTTTGTGGGCACTTGAGACCCTCGTCCAGGTTTCACAGGGCCCCAGGGCCTTAGCCACTGGTGAGGGTTAGGTTGAGGGATAGGCTAAGTTTTAGTGTTAGGGTTAGTCTTTGACAACGGGGATAGAGCTGTGTCAAGTCCGAGAAAATCACTTTGCGCTCCTGGGGCTCCTTCACCGGGCCCCAGGGCCTTCCCCACTGGACCACCTCCAGCTTTTGACACGGGCCCCAACCCACTCTTCCCTTGACGGCTTCCCGCCGGTCAGCTAAGCGGCCGGCCAAGCCGCAGGGCCCCCTCTTTAGGTCCCTGCCGCCGGCAGACCCGCCTGCTGGTCACCGGTGTCCCTGCCCGCGACCCTCTCTCCTGCTTACCTCACCACTTCAGGCTGTTCACCTGGCCCCGCCCCCGTGATCCCGTGACCGCCTCCAGCTGCTCACCTGGCCCCGCCCCCTCCTTGACTTGACCGGGCTCAGCTGCGGGCCTGGGCCCGCCTCCTGGTTCCGGAAACCACGCCCCTGGTCCATTCGACCAATGAGCGAGCAGCGCCAGCCAGTCTGCCCTGCTCCCAAACACAGAGGAATAGCCCCCACCACTGGGATGTAAAGGCACATAGCCCTCTGCTCACAGGGTGCCTCCCAGGTCCCCAAGCGTGGGCAGACCAGCCAGCCCTTCCTTCAGGACACCCAGGGGCCTCCATGAGCCTCGGGGCCGGCCCTCTAACCCCCCCGCCCCGGCCCCCATCGCTCCCACCAAAGGGCAGCTCAGAGCAGAGTGTCCTGGGACGCCCACAGCCCTGCCTATGGGCTTTGACAACCGGGAGAGAGCTGTGTCAAGTCCGAGAAATTATCACTTTCCACTCTGGGGGCACCTCCCCGGCCCCTCCGGAGGTTCTGACTGGTCTGGTGGCCCGGCCCCGGGGGCCTGCTTTCCGCCCGATTCGCCTGGAACGCCCTGCCCTGAGGACAAGGGTCCCTCTTGCTGGCATCCAGTCTGAAGCTCAGGCAGGAGAGGCTTTTGTGGGCACTTGAGACCCTCGTCCAGGTTTCACAGGGCCCCAGGGCCTTAGCCACTGGTGAGGGTTAGGTTGAGGGATAGGCTAAGTTTTAGTGTTAGGGTTAGTCTTTGACAACGGGGATAGAGCTGTGTCAAGTCCGAGAAAATCACTTTGCGCTCCTGGGGCTCCTTCACCGGGCCCCAGGGCCTTCCCCACTGGACCACCTCCAGCTTTTGACACGGGCCCCAACCCACTCTTCCCTTGACGGCTTCCCGCCGGTCAGCTAAGCGGCCGGCCAAGCCGCAGGGCCCCCTCTTTAGGTCCCTGCCGCCGGCAGACCCGCCTGCTGGTCACCGGTGTCCCTGCCCGCGACCCTCTCTCCTGCTTACCTCACCACTTCAGGCTGTTCACCTGGCCCCGCCCCCGTGATCCCGTGACCGCCTCCAGCTGCTCACCTGGCCCCGCCCCCTCCTTGACTTGACCGGGCTCAGCTGCGGGCCTGGGCCCGCCTCCTGGTTCCGGAAACCACGCCCCTGGTCCATTCGACCAATGAGCGAGCAGCGCCAGCCAGTCTGCCCTGCTCCCAAACACAGAGGAATAGCCCCCACCACTGGGATGTAAAGGCACATAGCCCTCTGCTCACAGGGTGCCTCCCAGGTCCCCAAGCGTGGGCAGACCAGCCAGCCCTCCCTTCAGGACACCCAGGGGCCTCCATGAGCCTCGGGGCCGGCCCTCTAACCCCCCCGCCCCGGCCCCCATCGCTCCCACCAAAGGGCAGCTCAGAGCAGAGTGTCCTGGGACGCCCACAGCCCTGCCTATGGGCTTTGACAACCGGGAGAGAGCTGTGTCAAGTCCGAGAAATTATCACTTTCCACTCTGGGGGCACCTCCCCGGCCCCTCCGGAGGTTCTGACTGGTCTGGTGGCCCGGCCCCGGGGGCCTGCTTTCCGCCCCATTCGCCTGGAACGCCCTGCCCTGAGGACAAGGGTCCCTCTTGCTGGCATCCAGTCTGAAGCTCAGGCAGGAGAGGCTTTTGTGGGCACTTGAGACCCTCGTCCAGGTTTCACAGGGCCCCAGGGCCTTAGCCACTGGTGAGGGTTAGGTTGAGGGATAGGCTAAGTTTTAGTGTTAGGGTTAGTCTTTGACAACGGGGATAGAGCTGTGTCAAGTCCGAGAAAATCACTTTGCGCTCCTGGGGCTCCTTCACCGGGCCCCAGGGCCTTCCCCACTGGACCACCTCCAGCTTTTGACACGGGCCCCAACCCACTCTTCCCTTGACGGCTTCCCGCCGGTCAGCTAAGCGGCCGGCCAAGCCGCAGGGCCCCCTCTTTAGGTCCCTGCCGCCGGCAGACCCGCCTGCTGGTCACCGGTGTCCCTGCCCGCGACCCTCTCTCCTGCTTACCTCACCACTTCAGGCTGTTCACCTGGCCCCGCCCCCGTGATCCCGTGACCGCCTCCAGCTGCTCACCTGGCCCCGCCCCCTCCTTGACTTGACCGGGCTCAGCTGCGGGCCTGGGCCCGCCTCCTGGTTCCGGAAACCACGCCCCTGGTCCATTCGACCAATGAGCGAGCAGCGCCAGCCAGTCTGCCCTGCTCCCAAACACAGAGGAATAGCCCCCACCACTGGGATGTAAAGGCACATAGCCCTCTGCTCACAGGGTGCCTCCCAGGTCCCCAAGCGTGGGCAGACCAGCCAGCCCTTCCTTCAGGACACCCAGGGGCCTCCATGAGCCTCGGGGCCGGCCCTCTAACCCCCCCGCCCCGGCCCCCATCGCTCCCACCAAAGGGCAGCTCAGAGCAGAGTGTCCTGGGACGCCCACAGCCCTGCCTATGGGCTTTGACAACCGGGAGAGAGCTGTGTCAAGTCCGAGAAATTATCACTTTCCACTCTGGGGGCACCTCCCCGGCCCCTCCGGAGGTTCTGACTGGTCTGGTGGCCCGGCCCCGGGGACCTGCTTTCCGCCCCATTCGCCTGGAACGCCCTGCCCTGAGGACTAGGGTCCCTCTTGCTGGCATCCAGTCTGAAGCTCAGGCAGGAGAGGCTTTTGTGGGCACTTGAGACCCTCGTCCAGGTTTCACAGGGCCCCAGGGCCTTAGCCACTGGTGAGGGTTAGGTTGAGGGATAGGCTAAGTTTTAGTGTTAGGGTTAGTCTTTGACAACGGGGATAGAGCTGTGTCAAGTCCGAGAAAATCACTTTGCGCTCCTGGGGCTCCTTCACCGGGCCCCAGGGCCTTCCCCACTGGACCACCTCCAGCTTTTGACACGGGCCCCAACCCACTCTTCCCTTGACGGCTTCCCGCCGGTCAGCTAAGCGGCCGGCCAAGCCGCAGGGCCCCCTCTTTAGGTCCCTGCCGCCGGCAGACCCGCCTGCTGGTCACCGGTGTCCCTGCCCGCGACCCTCTCTCCTGCTTACCTCACCACTTCAGGCTGTTCACCTGGCCCCGCCCCCGTGATCCCGTGACCGCCTCCAGCTGCTCACCTGGCCCCGCCCCCTCCTTGACTTGACCGGGCTCAGCTGCGGGCCTGGGCCCGCCTCCTGGTTCCGGAAACCACGCCCCTGGTCCATTCGACCAATGAGCGAGCAGCGCCAGCCAGTCTGCCCTGCTCCCAAACACAGAGGAATAGCCCCCACCACTGGGATGTAAAGGCACATAGCCCTCTGCTCACAGGGTGCCTCCCAGGTCCCCAAGCGTGGGCAGACCAGCCAGCCCTTCCTTCAGGACACCCAGGGGCCTCCATGAGCCTCGGGGCCGGCCCTCTAACCCCCCCGCCCCGGCCCCCATCGCTCCCACCAAAGGGCAGCTCAGAGCAGAGTGTCCTGGGACGCCCACAGCCCTGCCTATGGGCTTTGACAACCGGGAGAGAGCTGTGTCAAGTCCGAGAAATTATCACTTTCCACTCTGGGGGCACCTCCCCGGCCCCTCCGGAGGTTCTGACTGGTCTGGTGGCCCGGCCCCGGGGGCCTGCTTTCCGCCCCATTCGCCTGGAACGCCCTGCCCTGAGGACAAGGGTCCCTCTTGCTGGCATCCAGTCTGAAGCTCAGGCAGGAGAGGCTTTTGTGGGCACTTGAGACCCTCGTCCAGGTTTCACAGGGCCCCAGGGCCTTAGCCACTGGTGAGGGTTAGGTTGAGGGATAGGCTAAGTTTTAGTGTTAGGGTTAGTCTTTGACAACGGGGATAGAGCTGTGTCAAGTCCGAGAAAATCACTTTGCGCTCCTGGGGCTCCTTCACCGGGCCCCAGGGCCTTCCCCACTGGACCACCTCCAGCTTTTGACACGGGCCCCAACCCACTCTTCCCTTGACGGCTTCCCGCCGGTCAGCTAAGCGGCCGGCCAAGCCGCAGGGCCCCCTCTTTAGGTCCCTGCCGCCGGCAGACCCGCCTGCTGGTCACCGGTGTCCCTGCCCGCGACCCTCTCTCCTGCTTACCTCACCACTTCAGGCTGTTCACCTGGCCCCGCCCCCGTGATCCCGTGACCGCCTCCAGCTGCTCACCTGGCCCCGCCCCCTCCTTGACTTGACCGGGCTCAGCTGCGGGCCTGGGCCCGCCTCCTGGTTCCGGAAACCACGCCCCTGGTCCATTCGACCAATGAGCGAGCAGCGCCAGCCAGTCTGCCCTGCTCCCAAACACAGAGGAATAGCCCCCACCACTGGGATGTAAAGGCACATAGCCCTCTGCTCACAGGGTGCCTCCCAGGTCCCCAAGCGTGGGCAGACCAGCCAGCCCTTCCTTCAGGACACCCAGGGGCCTCCATGAGCCTCGGGGCCGGCCCTCTAACCCCCCCGCCCCGGCCCCCATCGCTCCCACCAAAGGGCAGCTCAGAGCAGAGTGTCCTGGGACGCCCACAGCCCTGCCTATGGGCTTTGACAACCGGGAGAGAGCTGTGTCAAGTCCGAGAAATTATCACTTTCCACTCTGGGGGCACCTCCCCGGCCCCTCCGGAGGTTCTGACTGGTCTGGTGGCCCGGCCCCGGGGGCCTGCTTTCCGCCCCATTCGCCTGGAACGCCCTGCCCTGAGGACAAGGGTCCCTCTTGCTGGCATCCAGTCTGAAGCTCAGGCAGGAGAGGCTTTTGTGGGCACTTGAGACCCTCGTCCAGGTTTCACAGGGCCCCAGGGCCTTAGCCACTGGTGAGGGTTAGGTTGAGGGATAGGCTAAGTTTTAGTGTTAGGGTTAGTATTGACAACGGGGATAGAGCTGTGTCAAGTCCGAGAAAATCACTTTGCGCTCCTGGGGCTCCTTCACCGGGCCCCAGGGCCTTCCCCACTGGACCACCTCCAGCTTTTGACACGGGCCCCAACCCACTCTTCCCTTGACGGCTTCCCGCCGGTCAGCTAAGCGGCCGGCCAAGCCGCAGGGCCCCCTCTTTAGGTCCCTGCCGCCGGCAGACCCGCCTGCTGGTCACCGGTGTCCCTGCCCGCGACCCTCTCTCCTGCTTACCTCACCACTTCAGGCTGTTCACCTGGCCCCGCCCCCGTGATCCCGTGACCGCCTCCAGCTGCTCACCTGGCCCCGCCCCCTCCTTGACTTGACCGGGCTCACCTGCGGGCCTGGGCCCGCCTCCTGGTTCCGGAAACCACGCCCCTGGTCCATTCGACCAATGAGCGAGCAGCGCCAGCCAGTCTGCCCTGCTCCCAAACACAGAGGAATAGCCCCCACCACTGGGATGTAAAGGCACATAGCCCTCTGCTCACAGGGTGCCTCCCAGGTCCCCAAGCGTGGGCAGACCAGCCAGCCCTCCCTTCAGGACACCCAGGGGCCTCCATGAGCCTCGGGGCCGGCCCTCTAACCCCCCCGCCCCGGCCCCCATCGCTCCCACCAAAGGGCAGCTCAGAGCAGAGTGTCCTGGGACGCCCACAGCCCTGCCTATGGGCTTTGACAACCGGGAGAGAGCTGTGTCAAGTCCGAGAAATTATCACTTTCCACTCTGGGGGCACCTCCCCGGCCCCTCCGGAGGTTCTGACTGGTCTGGTGGCCCGGCCCCGGGGGCCTGCTTTCCGCCCCATTCGCCTGGAACGCCCTGCCCTGAGGACAAGGGTCCCTCTTGCTGGCATCCAGTCTGAAGCTCAGGCAGGAGAGGCTTTTGTGGGCACTTGAGACCCTCGTCCAGGTTTCACAGGGCCCCAGGGCCTTAGCCACTGGTGAGGGTTAGGTTGAGGGATAGGCTAAGTTTTAGTGTTAGGGTTAGTCTTTGACAACGGGGATAGAGCTGTGTCAAGTCCGAGAAAATCACTTTGCGCTCCTGGGGCTCCTTCACCGGGCCCCAGGGCCTTCCCCACTGGACCACCTCCAGCTTTTGACACGGGCCCCAACCCACTCTTCCCTTGACGGCTTCCCGCCGGTCAGCTAAGCGGCCGGCCAAGCCGCAGGGCCCCCTCTTTAGGTCCCTGCCGCCGGCAGACCCGCCTGCTGGTCACCGGTGTCCCTGCCCGCGACCCTCTCTCCTGCTTACCTCACCACTTCAGGCTGTTCACCTGGCCCCGCCCCCGTGATCCCGTGACCGCCTCCAGCTGCTCACCTGGCCCCGCCCCCTCCTTGACTTGACCGGGCTCAGCTGCGGGCCTGGGCCCGCCTCCTGGTTCCGGAAACCACGCCCCTGGTCCATTCGACCAATGAGCGAGCAGCGCCAGCCAGTCTGCCCTGCTCCCAAACACAGAGGAATAGCCCCCACCACTGGGATGTAAAGGCACATAGCCCTCTGCTCACAGGGTGCCTCCCAGGTCCCCAAGCGTGGGCAGACCAGCCAGCCCTCCCTTCAGGACACCCAGGGGCCTCCATGAGCCTCGGGGCCGGCCCTCTAACCCCCCCGCCCCGGCCCCCATCGCTCCCACCAAAGGGCAGCTCAGAGCAGAGTGTCCTGGGACGCCCACAGCCCTGCCTATGGGCTTTGACAACCGGGAGAGAGCTGTGTCAAGTCCGAGAAATTATCACTTTCCACTCTGGGGGCACCTCCCCGGCCCCTCCGGAGGTTCTGACTGGTCTGGTGGCCCGGCCCCGGGGGCCTGCTTTCCGCCCCATTCGCCTGGAACGCCCTGCCCTGAGGACAAGGGTCCCTCTTGCTGGCATCCAGTCTGAAGCTCAGGCAGGAGAGGCTTTTGTGGGCACTTGAGACCCTCGTCCAGGTTTCACAGGGCCCCAGGGCCTTAGCCACTGGTGAGGGTTAGGTTGAGGGATAGGCTAAGTTTTAGTGTTAGGGTTAGTCTTTGACAACGGGGATAGAGCTGTGTCAAGTCCGAGAAAATCACTTTGCGCTCCTGGGGCTCCTTCACCGGGCCCCAGGGCCTTCCCCACTGGACCACTTCCAGCTTTTGACACGGGCCCCAACCCACTCTTCCCTTGACGGCTTCCCGCCGGTCAGCTAAGCGGCCGGCCAAGCCGCAGGGCCCCCTCTTTAGGTCCCTGCCGCCGGCAGACCCGCCTGCTGGTCACCGGTGTCCCTGCCCGCGACCCTCTCTCCTGCTTACCTCACCACTTCAGGCTGTTCACCTGGCCCCGCCCCCGTGATCCCGTGACCGCCTCCAGCTGCTCACCTGGCCCCGCCCCCTCCTTGACTTGACCGGGCTCAGCTGCGGGCCTGGGCCCGCCTCCTGGTTCCGGAAACCACGCCCCTGGTCCATTCGACCAATGAGCGAGCAGCGCCAGCCAGTCTGCCCTGCTCCCAAACACAGAGGAATAGCCCCCACCACTGGGATGTAAAGGCACATAGCCCTCTGCTCACAGGGTGCCTCCCAGGTCCCCAAGCGTGGGCAGACCAGCCAGCCCTCCCTTCAGGACACCCAGGGGCCTCCATGAGCCTCGGGGCCGGCCCTCTAACCCCCCCGCCCCGGCCCCCATCGCTCCCACCAAAGGGCAGCTCAGAGCAGAGTGTCCTGGGACGCCCACAGCCCTGCCTATGGGCTTTGACAACCGGGAGAGAGCTGTGTCAAGTCCGAGAAATTATCACTTTCCACTCTGGGGGCACCTCCCCGGCCCCTCCGGAGGTTCTGACTGGTCTGGTGGCCCGGCCCCGGGGACCTGCTTTCCGCCCCATTCGCCTGGAACGCCCTGCCCTGAGGACTAGGGTCCCTCTTGCTGGCATCCAGTCTGAAGCTCAGGCAGGAGAGGCTTTTGTGGGCACTTGAGACCCTCGTCCAGGTTTCACAGGGCCCCAGGGCCTTAGCCACTGGTGAGGGTTAGGTTGAGGGATAGGCTAAGTTTTAGTGTTAGGGTTAGTCTTTGACAACGGGGATAGAGCTGTGTCAAGTCCGAGAAAATCACTTTGCGCTCCTGGGGCTCCTTCACCGGGCCCCAGGGCCTTCCCCACTGGACCACCTCCAGCTTTTGACACGGGCCCCAACCCACTCTTCCCTTGACGGCTTCCCGCCGGTCAGCTAAGCGGCCGGCCAAGCCGCAGGGCCCCCTCTTTAGGTCCCTGCCGCCGGCAGACCCGCCTGCTGGTCACCGGTGTCCCTGCCCGCGACCCTCTCTCCTGCTTACCTCACCACTTCAGGCTGTTCACCTGGCCCCGCCCCCGTGATCCCGTGACCGCCTCCAGCTGCTCACCTGGCCCCGCCCCCTCCTTGACTTGACCGGGCTCAGCTGCGGGCCTGGGCCCGCCTCCTGGTTCCGGAAACCACGCCCCTGGTCCATTCGACCAATGAGCGAGCAGCGCCAGCCAGTCTGCCCTGCTCCCAAACACAGAGGAATAGCCCCCACCACTGGGATGTAAAGGCACATAGCCCTCTGCTCACAGGGTGCCTCCCAGGTCCCCAAGCGTGGGCAGACCAGCCAGCCCTTCCTTCAGGACACCCAGGGGCCTCCATGAGCCTCGGGGCCGGCCCTCTAACCCCCCCGCCCCGGCCCCCATCGCTCCCACCAAAGGGCAGCTCAGAGCAGAGTGTCCTGGGACGCCCACAGCCCTGCCTATGGGCTTTGACAACCGGGAGAGAGCTGTGTCAAGTCCGAGAAATTATCACTTTCCACTCTGGGGGCACCTCCCCGGCCCCTCCGGAGGTTCTGACTGGTCTGGTGGCCCGGCCCCGGGGGCCTGCTTTCCGCCCCATTCGCCTGGAACGCCCTGCCCTGAGGACAAGGGTCCCTCTTGCTGGCATCCAGTCTGAAGCTCAGGCAGGAGAGGCTTTTGTGGGCACTTGAGACCCTCGTCCAGGTTTCACAGGGCCCCAGGGCCTTAGCCACTGGTGAGGGTTAGGTTGAGGGATAGGCTAAGTTTTAGTGTTAGGGTTAGTCTTTGACAACGGGGATAGAGCTGTGTCAAGTCCGAGAAAATCACTTTGCGCTCCTGGGGCTCCTTCACCGGGCCCCAGGGCCTTCCCCACTGGACCACCTCCAGCTTTTGACACGGGCCCCAACCCACTCTTCCCTTGACGGCTTCCCGCCGGTCAGCTAAGCGGCCGGCCAAGCCGCAGGGCCCCCTCTTTAGGTCCCTGCCGCCGGCAGACCCGCCTGCTGGTCACCGGTGTCCCTGCCCGCGACCCTCTCTCCTGCTTACCTCACCACTTCAGGCTGTTCACCTGGCCCCGCCCCCGTGATCCCGTGACCGCCTCCAGCTGCTCACCTGGCCCCGCCCCCTCCTTGACTTGACCGGGCTCAGCTGCGGGCCTGGGCCCGCCTCCTGGTTCCGGAAACCACGCCCCTGGTCCATTCGACCAATGAGCGAGCAGCGCCAGCCAGTCTGCCCTGCTCCCAAACACAGAGGAATAGCCCCCACCACTGGGATGTAAAGGCACATAGCCCTCTGCTCACAGGGTGCCTCCCAGGTCCCCAAGCGTGGGCAGACCAGCCAGCCCTTCCTTCAGGACACCCAGGGGCCTCCATGAGCCTCGGGGCCGGCCCTCTAACCCCCCCGCCCCGGCCCCCATCGCTCCCACCAAAGGGCAGCTCAGAGCAGAGTGTCCTGGGACGCCCACAGCCCTGCCTATGGGCTTTGACAACCGGGAGAGAGCTGTGTCAAGTCCGAGAAATTATCACTTTCCACTCTGGGGGCACCTCCCCGGCCCCTCCGGAGGTTCTGACTGGTCTGGTGGCCCGGCCCCGGGGACCTGCTTTCCGCCCCATTCGCCTGGAACGCCCTGCCCTGAGGACTAGGGTCCCTCTTGCTGGCATCCAGTCTGAAGCTCAGGCAGGAGAGGCTTTTGTGGGCACTTGAGACCCTCGTCCAGGTTTCACAGGGCCCCAGGGCCTTAGCCACTGGTGAGGGTTAGGTTGAGGGATAGGCTAAGTTTTAGTGTTAGGGTTAGTCTTTGACAACGGGGATAGAGCTGTGTCAAGTCCGAGAAAATCACTTTGCGCTCCTGGGGCTCCTTCACCGGGCCCCAGGGCCTTCCCCACTGGACCACCTCCAGCTTTTGACACGGGCCCCAACCCACTCTTCCCTTGACGGCTTCCCGCCGGTCAGCTAAGCGGCCGGCCAAGCCGCAGGGCCCCCTCTTTAGGTCCCTGCCGCCGGCAGACCCGCCTGCTGGTCACCGGTGTCCCTGCCCGCGACCCTCTCTCCTGCTTACCTCACCACTTCAGGCTGTTCACCTGGCCCCGCCCCCGTGATCCCGTGACCGCCTCCAGCTGCTCACCTGGCCCCGCCCCCTCCTTGACTTGACCGGGCTCAGCTGCGGGCCTGGGCCCGCCTCCTGGTTCCGGAAACCACGCCCCTGGTCCATTCGACCAATGAGCGAGCAGCGCCAGCCAGTCTGCCCTGCTCCCAAACACAGAGGAATAGCCCCCACCACTGGGATGTAAAGGCACATAGCCCTCTGCTCACAGGGTGCCTCCCAGGTCCCCAAGCGTGGGCAGACCAGCCAGCCCTTCCTTCAGGACACCCAGGGGCCTCCATGAGCCTCGGGGCCGGCCCTCTAACCCCCCCGCCCCGGCCCCCATCGCTCCCACCAAAGGGCAGCTCAGAGCAGAGTGTCCTGGGACGCCCACAGCCCTGCCTATGGGCTTTGACAACCGGGAGAGAGCTGTGTCAAGTCCGAGAAATTATCACTTTCCACTCTGGGGGCACCTCCCCGGCCCCTCCGGAGGTTCTGACTGGTCTGGTGGCCCGGCCCCGGGGACCTGCTTTCCGCCCCATTCGCCTGGAACGCCCTGCCCTGAGGACTAGGGTCCCTCTTGCTGGCATCCAGTCTGAAGCTCAGGCAGGAGAGGCTTTTGTGGGCACTTGAGACCCTCGTCCAGGTTTCACAGGGCCCCAGGGCCTTAGCCACTGGTGAGGGTTAGGTTGAGGGATAGGCTAAGTTTTAGTGTTAGGGTTAGTCTTTGACAACGGGGATAGAGCTGTGTCAAGTCCGAGAAAATCACTTTGCGCTCCTGGGGCTCCTTCACCGGGCCCCAGGGCCTTCCCCACTGGACCACCTCCAGCTTTTGACACGGGCCCCAACCCACTCTTCCCTTGACGGCTTCCCGCCGGTCAGCTAAGCGGCCGGCCAAGCCGCAGGGCCCCCTCTTTAGGTCCCTGCCGCCGGCAGACCCGCCTGCTGGTCACCGGTGTCCCTGCCCGCGACCCTCTCTCCTGCTTACCTCACCACTTCAGGCTGTTCACCTGGCCCCGCCCCCGTGATCCCGTGACCGCCTCCAGCTGCTCACCTGGCCCCGCCCCCTCCTTGACTTGACCGGGCTCAGCTGCGGGCCTGGGCCCGCCTCCTGGTTCCGGAAACCACGCCCCTGGTCCATTCGACCAATGAGCGAGCAGCGCCAGCCAGTCTGCCCTGCTCCCAAACACAGAGGAATAGCCCCCACCACTGGGATGTAAAGGCACATAGCCCTCTGCTCACAGGGTGCCTCCCAGGTCCCCAAGCGTGGGCAGACCAGCCAGCCCTTCCTTCAGGACACCCAGGGGCCTCCATGAGCCTCGGGGCCGGCCCTCTAACCCCCCCGCCCCGGCCCCCATCGCTCCCACCAAAGGGCAGCTCAGAGCAGAGTGTCCTGGGACGCCCACAGCCCTGCCTATGGGCTTTGACAACCGGGAGAGAGCTGTGTCAAGTCCGAGAAATTATCACTTTCCACTCTGGGGGCACCTCCCCGGCCCCTCCGGAGGTTCTGACTGGTCTGGTGGCCCGGCCCCGGGGGCCTGCTTTCCGCCCCATTCGCCTGGAACGCCCTGCCCTGAGGACAAGGGTCCCTCTTGCTGGCATCCAGTCTGAAGCTCAGGCAGGAGAGGCTTTTGTGGGCACTTGAGACCCTCGTCCAGGTTTCACAGGGCCCCAGGGCCTTAGCCACTGGTGAGGGTTAGGTTGAGGGATAGGCTAAGTTTTAGTGTTAGGGTTAGTCTTTGACAACGGGGATAGAGCTGTGTCAAGTCCGAGAAAATCACTTTGCGCTCCTGGGGCTCCTTCACCGGGCCCCAGGGCCTTCCCCACTGGACCACCTCCAGCTTTTGACACGGGCCCCAACCCACTCTTCCCTTGACGGCTTCCCGCCGGTCAGCTAAGCGGCCGGCCAAGCCGCAGGGCCCCCTCTTTAGGTCCCTGCCGCCGGCAGACCCGCCTGCTGGTCACCGGTGTCCCTGCCCGCGACCCTCTCTCCTGCTTACCTCACCACTTCAGGCTGTTCACCTGGCCCCGCCCCCGTGATCCCGTGACCGCCTCCAGCTGCTCACCTGGCCCCGCCCCCTCCTTGACTTGACCAGGCTCAGCTGCGGGCCTGGGCCCGCCTCCTGGTTCCGGAAACCACGCCCCTGGTCCATTCGACCAATGAGCGAGCAGCGCCAGCCAGTCTGCCCTGCTCCCAAACACAGAGGAATAGCCCCCACCACTGGGATGTAAAGGCACATAGCCCTCTGCTCACAGGGTGCCTCCCAGGTCCCCAAGCGTGGGCAGACCAGCCAGCCCTTCCTTCAGGACACCCAGGGGCCTCCATGAGCCTCGGGGCCGGCCCTCTAACCCCCCCGCCCCGGCCCCCATCGCTCCCACCAAAGGGCAGCTCAGAGCAGAGTGTCCTAGGACGCCCACAGCCCTGCCTATGGGCTTTGACAACCGGGAGAGAGCTGTGTCAAGTCCGAGAAATTATCACTTTCCACTCTGGGGGCACCTCCCCGGCCCCTCCGGAGGTTCTGACTGGTCTGGTGGCCCGGCCCCGGGGGCCTGCTTTCCGCCCCATTCGCCTGGAACGCCCTGCCCTGAGGACAAGGGTCCCTCTTGCTGGCATCCAGTCTGAAGCTCAGGCAGGAGAGGCTTTTGTGGGCACTTGAGACCCTCGTCCAGGTTTCACAGGGCCCCAGGGCCTTAGCCACTGGTGAGGGTTAGGTTGAGGGATAGGCTAAGTTTTAGTGTTAGGGTTAGTATTGACAACGGGGATAGAGCTGTGTCAAGTCCGAGAAAATCACTTTGCGCTCCTGGGGCTCCTTCACCGGGCCCCAGGGCCTTCCCCACTGGACCACCTCCAGCTTTTGACACGGGCCCCAACCCACTCTTCCCTTGACGGCTTCCCGCCGGTCAGCTAAGCGGCCGGCCAAGCCGCAGGGCCCCCTCTTTAGGTCCCTGCCGCCGGCAGACCCGCCTGCTGGTCACCGGTGTCCCTGCCCGCGACCCTCTCTCCTGCTTACCTCACCACTTCAGGCTGTTCACCTGGCCCCGCCCCCGTGATCCCGTGACCGCCTCCAGCTGCTCACCTGGCCCCGCCCCCTCCTTGACTTGACCGGGCTCACCTGCGGGCCTGGGCCCGCCTCCTGGTTCCGGAAACCACGCCCCTGGTCCATTCGACCAATGAGCGAGCAGCGCCAGCCAGTCTGCCCTGCTCCCAAACACAGAGGAATAGCCCCCACCACTGGGATGTAAAGGCACATAGCCCTCTGCTCACAGGGTGCCTCCCAGGTCCCCAAGCGTGGGCAGACCAGCCAGCCCTTCCTTCAGGACACCCAGGGGCCTCCATGAGCCTCGGGGCCGGCCCTCTAACCCCCCCGCCCCGGCCCCCATCGCTCCCACCAAAGGGCAGCTCAGAGCAGAGTGTCCTGGGACGCCCACAGCCCTGCCTATGGGCTTTGACAACCGGGAGAGAGCTGTGTCAAGTCCGAGAAATTATCACTTTCCACTCTGGGGGCACCTCCCCGGCCCCTCCGGAGGTTCTGACTGGTCTGGTGGCCCGGCCCCGGGGACCTGCTTTCCGCCCCATTCGCCTGGAACGCCCTGCCCTGAGGACTAGGGTCCCTCTTGCTGGCATCCAGTCTGAAGCTCAGGCAGGAGAGGCTTTTGTGGGCACTTGAGACCCTCGTCCAGGTTTCACAGGGCCCCAGGGCCTTAGCCACTGGTGAGGGTTAGGTTGAGGGATAGGCTAAGTTTTAGTGTTAGGGTTAGTCTTTGACAACGGGGATAGAGCTGTGTCAAGTCCGAGAAAATCACTTTGCGCTCCTGGGGCTCCTTCACCGGGCCCCAGGGCCTTCCCCACTGGACCACCTCCAGCTTTTGACACGGGCCCCAACCCACTCTTCCCTTGACGGCTTCCCGCCGGTCAGCTAAGCGGCCGGCCAAGCCGCAGGGCCCCCTCTTTAGGTCCCTGCCGCCGGCAGACCCGCCTGCTGGTCACCGGTGTCCCTGCCCGCGACCCTCTCTCCTGCTTACCTCACCACTTCAGGCTGTTCACCTGGCCCCGCCCCCGTGATCCCGTGACCGCCTCCAGCTGCTCACCTGGCCCCGCCCCCTCCTTGACTTGACCGGGCTCAGCTGCGGGCCTGGGCCCGCCTCCTGGTTCCGGAAACCACGCCCCTGGTCCATTCGACCAATGAGCGAGCAGCGCCAGCCAGTCTGCCCTGCTCCCAAACACAGAGGAATAGCCCCCACCACTGGGATGTAAAGGCACATAGCCCTCTGCTCACAGGGTGCCTCCCAGGTCCCCAAGCGTGGGCAGACCAGCCAGCCCTTCCTTCAGGACACCCAGGGGCCTCCATGAGCCTCGGGGCCGGCCCTCTAACCCCCCCGCCCCGGCCCCCATCGCTCCCACCAAAGGGCAGCTCAGAGCAGAGTGTCCTGGGACGCCCACAGCCCTGCCTATGGGCTTTGACAACCGGGAGAGAGCTGTGTCAAGTCCGAGAAATTATCACTTTCCACTCTGGGGGCACCTCCCCGGCCCCTCCGGAGGTTCTGACTGGTCTGGTGGCCCGGCCCCGGGGGCCTGCTTTCCGCCCCATTCGCCTGGAACGCCCTGCCCTGAGGACAAGGGTCCCTCTTGCTGGCATCCAGTCTGAAGCTCAGGCAGGAGAGGCTTTTGTGGGCACTTGAGACCCTCGTCCAGGTTTCACAGGGCCCCAGGGCCTTAGCCACTGGTGAGGGTTAGGTTGAGGGATAGGCTAAGTTTTAGTGTTAGGGTTAGTCTTTGACAACGGGGATAGAGCTGTGTCAAGTCCGAGAAAATCACTTTGCGCTCCTGGGGCTCCTTCACCGGGCCCCAGGGCCTTCCCCACTGGACCACCTCCAGCTTTTGACACGGGCCCCAACCCACTCTTCCCTTGACGGCTTCCCGCCGGTCAGCTAAGCGGCCGGCCAAGCCGCAGGGCCCCCTCTTTAGGTCCCTGCCGCCGGCAGACCCGCCTGCTGGTCACCGGTGTCCCTGCCCGCGACCCTCTCTCCTGCTTACCTCACCACTTCAGGCTGTTCACCTGGCCCCGCCCCCGTGATCCCGTGACCGCCTCCAGCTGCTCACCTGGCCCCGCCCCCTCCTTGACTTGACCAGGCTCAGCTGCGGGCCTGGGCCCGCCTCCTGGTTCCGGAAACCACGCCCCTGGTCCATTCGACCAATGAGCGAGCAGCGCCAGCCAGTCTGCCCTGCTCCCAAACACAGAGGAATAGCCCCCACCACTGGGATGTAAAGGCACATAGCCCTCTGCTCACAGGGTGCCTCCCAGGTCCCCAAGCGTGGGCAGACCAGCCAGCCCTTCCTTCAGGACACCCAGGGGCCTCCATGAGCCTCGGGGCCGGCCCTCTAACCCCCCCGCCCCGGCCCCCATCGCTCCCACCAAAGGGCAGCTCAGAGCAGAGTGTCCTAGGACGCCCACAGCCCTGCCTATGGGCTTTGACAACCGGGAGAGAGCTGTGTCAAGTCCGAGAAATTATCACTTTCCACTCTGGGGGCACCTCCCCGGCCCCTCCGGAGGTTCTGACTGGTCTGGTGGCCCGGCCCCGGGGGCCTGCTTTCCGCCCCATTCGCCTGGAACGCCCTGCCCTGAGGACAAGGGTCCCTCTTGCTGGCATCCAGTCTGAAGCTCAGGCAGGAGAGGCTTTTGTGGGCACTTGAGACCCTCGTCCAGGTTTCACAGGGCCCCAGGGCCTTAGCCACTGGTGAGGGTTAGGTTGAGGGATAGGCTAAGTTTTAGTGTTAGGGTTAGTATTGACAACGGGGATAGAGCTGTGTCAAGTCCGAGAAAATCACTTTGCGCTCCTGGGGCTCCTTCACCGGGCCCCAGGGCCTTCCCCACTGGACCACCTCCAGCTTTTGACACGGGCCCCAACCCACTCTTCCCTTGACGGCTTCCCGCCGGTCAGCTAAGCGGCCGGCCAAGCCGCAGGGCCCCCTCTTTAGGTCCCTGCCGCCGGCAGACCCGCCTGCTGGTCACCGGTGTCCCTGCCCGCGACCCTCTCTCCTGCTTACCTCACCACTTCAGGCTGTTCACCTGGCCCCGCCCCCGTGATCCCGTGACCGCCTCCAGCTGCTCACCTGGCCCCGCCCCCTCCTTGACTTGACCGGGCTCACCTGCGGGCCTGGGCCCGCCTCCTGGTTCCGGAAACCACGCCCCTGGTCCATTCGACCAATGAGCGAGCAGCGCCAGCCAGTCTGCCCTGCTCCCAAACACAGAGGAATAGCCCCCACCACTGGGATGTAAAGGCACATAGCCCTCTGCTCACAGGGTGCCTCCCAGGTCCCCAAGCGTGGGCAGACCAGCCAGCCCTCCCTTCAGGACACCCAGGGGCCTCCATGAGCCTCGGGGCCGGCCCTCTAACCCCCCCGCCCCGGCCCCCATCGCTCCCACCAAAGGGCAGCTCAGAGCAGAGTGTCCTGGGACGCCCACAGCCCTGCCTATGGGCTTTGACAACCGGGAGAGAGCTGTGTCAAGTCCGAGAAATTATCACTTTCCACTCTG
This sequence comes from Pipistrellus hanaki, assembly GCF_964339955.1. NCBI lineage: Eukaryota > Metazoa > Chordata > Mammalia > Chiroptera > Vespertilionidae > Pipistrellus > Pipistrellus hanaki. The sequence goes on along the minus strand of NW_028182272.1, from coordinate 15,320 downwards.
GGGGCACCTCCCCGGCCCCTCCGGAGGTTCTGACTGGTCTGGTGGCCCGGCCCCGGGGGCCTGCTTTCCGCCCCATTCGCCTGGAACGCCCTGCCCTGAGGACAAGGGTCCCTCTTGCTGGCATCCAGTCTGAAGCTCAGGCAGGAGAGGCTTTTGTGGGCACTTGAGACCCTCGTCCAGGTTTCACAGGGCCCCAGGGCCTTAGCCACTGGTGAGGGTTAGGTTGAGGGATAGGCTAAGTTTTAGTGTTAGGGTTAGTCTTTGACAACGGGGATAGAGCTGTGTCAAGTCCGAGAAAATCACTTTGCGCTCCTGGGGCTCCTTCACCGGGCCCCAGGGCCTTCCCCACTGGACCACCTCCAGCTTTTGACACGGGCCCCAACCCACTCTTCCCTTGACGGCTTCCCGCCGGTCAGCTAAGCGGCCGGCCAAGCCGCAGGGCCCCCTCTTTAGGTCCCTGCCGCCGGCAGACCCGCCTGCTGGTCACCGGTGTCCCTGCCCGCGACCCTCTCTCCTGCTTACCTCACCACTTCAGGCTGTTCACCTGGCCCCGCCCCCGTGATCCCGTGACCGCCTCCAGCTGCTCACCTGGCCCCGCCCCCTCCTTGACTTGACCGGGCTCAGCTGCGGGCCTGGGCCCGCCTCCTGGTTCCGGAAACCACGCCCCTGGTCCATTCGACCAATGAGCGAGCAGCGCCAGCCAGTCTGCCCTGCTCCCAAACACAGAGGAATAGCCCCCACCACTGGGATGTAAAGGCACATAGCCCTCTGCTCACAGGGTGCCTCCCAGGTCCCCAAGCGTGGGCAGACCAGCCAGCCCTTCCTTCAGGACACCCAGGGGCCTCCATGAGCCTCGGGGCCGGCCCTCTAACCCCCCCGCCCCGGCCCCCATCGCTCCCACCAAAGGGCAGCTCAGAGCAGAGTGTCCTGGGACGCCCACAGCCCTGCCTATGGGCTTTGACAACCGGGAGAGAGCTGTGTCAAGTCCGAGAAATTATCACTTTCCACTCTGGGGGCACCTCCCCGGCCCCTCCGGAGGTTCTGACTGGTCTGGTGGCCCGGCCCCGGGGGCCTGCTTTCCGCCCCATTCGCCTGGAACGCCCTGCCCTGAGGACAAGGGTCCCTCTTGCTGGCATCCAGTCTGAAGCTCAGGCAGGAGAGGCTTTTGTGGGCACTTGAGACCCTCGTCCAGGTTTCACAGGGCCCCAGGGCCTTAGCCACTGGTGAGGGTTAGGTTGAGGGATAGGCTAAGTTTTAGTGTTAGGGTTAGTCTTTGACAACGGGGATAGAGCTGTGTCAAGTCCGAGAAAATCACTTTGCGCTCCTGGGGCTCCTTCACCGGGCCCCAGGGCCTTCCCCACTGGACCACCTCCAGCTTTTGACACGGGCCCCAACCCACTCTTCCCTTGACGGCTTCCCGCCGGTCAGCTAAGCGGCCGGCCAAGCCGCAGGGCCCCCTCTTTAGGTCCCTGCCGCCGGCAGACCCGCCTGCTGGTCACCGGTGTCCCTGCCCGCGACCCTCTCTCCTGCTTACCTCACCACTTCAGGCTGTTCACCTGGCCCCGCCCCCGTGATCCCGTGACCGCCTCCAGCTGCTCACCTGGCCCCGCCCCCTCCTTGACTTGACCGGGCTCAGCTGCGGGCCTGGGCCCGCCTCCTGGTTCCGGAAACCACGCCCCTGGTCCATTCGACCAATGAGCGAGCAGCGCCAGCCAGTCTGCCCTGCTCCCAAACACAGAGGAATAGCCCCCACCACTGGGATGTAAAGGCACATAGCCCTCTGCTCACAGGGTGCCTCCCAGGTCCCCAAGCGTGGGCAGACCAGCCAGCCCTCCCTTCAGGACACCCAGGGGCCTCCATGAGCCTCGGGGCCGGCCCTCTAACCCCCCCGCCCCGGCCCCCATCGCTCCCACCAAAGGGCAGCTCAGAGCAGAGTGTCCTGGGACGCCCACAGCCCTGCCTATGGGCTTTGACAACCGGGAGAGAGCTGTGTCAAGTCCGAGAAATTATCACTTTCCACTCTGGGGGCACCTCCCCGGCCCCTCCGGAGGTTCTGACTGGTCTGGTGGCCCGGCCCCGGGGGCCTGCTTTCCGCCCCATTCGCCTGGAACGCCCTGCCCTGAGGACAAGGGTCCCTCTTGCTGGCATCCAGTCTGAAGCTCAGGCAGGAGAGGCTTTTGTGGGCACTTGAGACCCTCGTCCAGGTTTCACAGGGCCCCAGGGCCTTAGCCACTGGTGAGGGTTAGGTTGAGGGATAGGCTAAGTTTTAGTGTTAGGGTTAGTCTTTGACAACGGGGATAGAGCTGTGTCAAGTCCGAGAAAATCACTTTGCGCTCCTGGGGCTCCTTCACCGGGCCCCAGGGCCTTCCCCACTGGACCACCTCCAGCTTTTGACACGGGCCCCAACCCACTCTTCCCTTGACGGCTTCCCGCCGGTCAGCTAAGCGGCCGGCCAAGCCGCAGGGCCCCCTCTTTAGGTCCCTGCCGCCGGCAGACCCGCCTGCTGGTCACCGGTGTCCCTGCCCGCGACCCTCTCTCCTGCTTACCTCACCACTTCAGGCTGTTCACCTGGCCCCGCCCCCGTGATCCCGTGACCGCCTCCAGCTGCTCACCTGGCCCCGCCCCCTCCTTGACTTGACCGGGCTCAGCTGCGGGCCTGGGCCCGCCTCCTGGTTCCGGAAACCACGCCCCTGGTCCATTCGACCAATGAGCGAGCAGCGCCAGCCAGTCTGCCCTGCTCCCAAACACAGAGGAATAGCCCCCACCACTGGGATGTAAAGGCACATAGCCCTCTGCTCACAGGGTGCCTCCCAGGTCCCCAAGCGTGGGCAGACCAGCCAGCCCTTCCTTCAGGACACCCAGGGGCCTCCATGAGCCTCGGGGCCGGCCCTCTAACCCCCCCGCCCCGGCCCCCATCGCTCCCACCAAAGGGCAGCTCAGAGCAGAGTGTCCTGGGACGCCCACAGCCCTGCCTATGGGCTTTGACAACCGGGAGAGAGCTGTGTCAAGTCCGAGAAATTATCACTTTCCACTCTGGGGGCACCTCCCCGGCCCCTCCGGAGGTTCTGACTGGTCTGGTGGCCCGGCCCCGGGGGCCTGCTTTCCGCCCCATTCGCCTGGAACGCCCTGCCCTGAGGACAAGGGTCCCTCTTGCTGGCATCCAGTCTGAAGCTCAGGCAGGAGAGGCTTTTGTGGGCACTTGAGACCCTCGTCCAGGTTTCACAGGGCCCCAGGGCCTTAGCCACTGGTGAGGGTTAGGTTGAGGGATAGGCTAAGTTTTAGTGTTAGGGTTAGTCTTTGACAACGGGGATAGAGCTGTGTCAAGTCCGAGAAAATCACTTTGCGCTCCTGGGGCTCCTTCACCGGGCCCCAGGGCCTTCCCCACTGGACCACCTCCAGCTTTTGACACGGGCCCCAACCCACTCTTCCCTTGACGGCTTCCCGCCGGTCAGCTAAGCGGCCGGCCAAGCCGCAGGGCCCCCTCTTTAGGTCCCTGCCGCCGGCAGACCCGCCTGCTGGTCACCGGTGTCCCTGCCCGCGACCCTCTCTCCTGCTTACCTCACCACTTCAGGCTGTTCACCTGGCCCCGCCCCCGTGATCCCGTGACCGCCTCCAGCTGCTCACCTGGCCCCGCCCCCTCCTTGACTTGACCAGGCTCAGCTGCGGGCCTGGGCCCGCCTCCTGGTTCCGGAAACCACGCCCCTGGTCCATTCGACCAATGAGCGAGCAGCGCCAGCCAGTCTGCCCTGCTCCCAAACACAGAGGAATAGCCCCCACCACTGGGATGTAAAGGCACATAGCCCTCTGCTCACAGGGTGCCTCCCAGGTCCCCAAGCGTGGGCAGACCAGCCAGCCCTTCCTTCAGGACACCCAGGGGCCTCCATGAGCCTCGGGGCCGGCCCTCTAACCCCCCCGCCCCGGCCCCCATCGCTCCCACCAAAGGGCAGCTCAGAGCAGAGTGTCCTAGGACGCCCACAGCCCTGCCTATGGGCTTTGACAACCGGGAGAGAGCTGTGTCAAGTCCGAGAAATTATCACTTTCCACTCTGGGGGCACCTCCCCGGCCCCTCCGGAGGTTCTGACTGGTCTGGTGGCCCGGCCCCGGGGGCCTGCTTTCCGCCCCATTCGCCTGGAACGCCCTGCCCTGAGGACAAGGGTCCCTCTTGCTGGCATCCAGTCTGAAGCTCAGGCAGGAGAGGCTTTTGTGGGCACTTGAGACCCTCGTCCAGGTTTCACAGGGCCCCAGGGCCTTAGCCACTGGTGAGGGTTAGGTTGAGGGATAGGCTAAGTTTTAGTGTTAGGGTTAGTATTGACAACGGGGATAGAGCTGTGTCAAGTCCGAGAAAATCACTTTGCGCTCCTGGGGCTCCTTCACCGGGCCCCAGGGCCTTCCCCACTGGACCACCTCCAGCTTTTGACACGGGCCCCAACCCACTCTTCCCTTGACGGCTTCCCGCCGGTCAGCTAAGCGGCCGGCCAAGCCGCAGGGCCCCCTCTTTAGGTCCCTGCCGCCGGCAGACCCGCCTGCTGGTCACCGGTGTCCCTGCCCGCGACCCTCTCTCCTGCTTACCTCACCACTTCAGGCTGTTCACCTGGCCCCGCCCCCGTGATCCCGTGACCGCCTCCAGCTGCTCACCTGGCCCCGCCCCCTCCTTGACTTGACCGGGCTCACCTGCGGGCCTGGGCCCGCCTCCTGGTTCCGGAAACCACGCCCCTGGTCCATTCGACCAATGAGCGAGCAGCGCCAGCCAGTCTGCCCTGCTCCCAAACACAGAGGAATAGCCCCCACCACTGGGATGTAAAGGCACATAGCCCTCTGCTCACAGGGTGCCTCCCAGGTCCCCAAGCGTGGGCAGACCAGCCAGCCCTCCCTTCAGGACACCCAGGGGCCTCCATGAGCCTCGGGGCCGGCCCTCTAACCCCCCCGCCCCGGCCCCCATCGCTCCCACCAAAGGGCAGCTCAGAGCAGAGTGTCCTGGGACGCCCACAGCCCTGCCTATGGGCTTTGACAACCGGGAGAGAGCTGTGTCAAGTCCGAGAAATTATCACTTTCCACTCTGGGGGCACCTCCCCGGCCCCTCCGGAGGTTCTGACTGGTCTGGTGGCCCGGCCCCGGGGGCCTGCTTTCCGCCCCATTCGCCTGGAACGCCCTGCCCTGAGGACAAGGGTCCCTCTTGCTGGCATCCAGTCTGAAGCTCAGGCAGGAGAGGCTTTTGTGGGCACTTGAGACCCTCGTCCAGGTTTCACAGGGCCCCAGGGCCTTAGCCACTGGTGAGGGTTAGGTTGAGGGATAGGCTAAGTTTTAGTGTTAGGGTTAGTCTTTGACAACGGGGATAGAGCTGTGTCAAGTCCGAGAAAATCACTTTGCGCTCCTGGGGCTCCTTCACCGGGCCCCAGGGCCTTCCCCACTGGACCACCTCCAGCTTTTGACACGGGCCCCAACCCACTCTTCCCTTGACGGCTTCCCGCCGGTCAGCTAAGCGGCCGGCCAAGCCGCAGGGCCCCCTCTTTAGGTCCCTGCCGCCGGCAGACCCGCCTGCTGGTCACCGGTGTCCCTGCCCGCGACCCTCTCTCCTGCTTACCTCACCACTTCAGGCTGTTCACCTGGCCCCGCCCCCGTGATCCCGTGACCGCCTCCAGCTGCTCACCTGGCCCCGCCCCCTCCTTGACTTGACCGGGCTCAGCTGCGGGCCTGGGCCCGCCTCCTGGTTCCGGAAACCACGCCCCTGGTCCATTCGACCAATGAGCGAGCAGCGCCAGCCAGTCTGCCCTGCTCCCAAACACAGAGGAATAGCCCCCACCACTGGGATGTAAAGGCACATAGCCCTCTGCTCACAGGGTGCCTCCCAGGTCCCCAAGCGTGGGCAGACCAGCCAGCCCTTCCTTCAGGACACCCAGGGGCCTCCATGAGCCTCGGGGCCGGCCCTCTAACCCCCCCGCCCCGGCCCCCATCGCTCCCACCAAAGGGCAGCTCAGAGCAGAGTGTCCTGGGACGCCCACAGCCCTGCCTATGGGCTTTGACAACCGGGAGAGAGCTGTGTCAAGTCCGAGAAATTATCACTTTCCACTCTGGGGGCACCTCCCCGGCCCCTCCGGAGGTTCTGACTGGTCTGGTGGCCCGGCCCCGGGGGCCTGCTTTCCGCCCCATTCGCCTGGAACGCCCTGCCCTGAGGACAAGGGTCCCTCTTGCTGGCATCCAGTCTGAAGCTCAGGCAGGAGAGGCTTTTGTGGGCACTTGAGACCCTCGTCCAGGTTTCACAGGGCCCCAGGGCCTTAGCCACTGGTGAGGGTTAGGTTGAGGGATAGGCTAAGTTTTAGTGTTAGGGTTAGTCTTTGACAACGGGGATAGAGCTGTGTCAAGTCCGAGAAAATCACTTTGCGCTCCTGGGGCTCCTTCACCGGGCCCCAGGGCCTTCCCCACTGGACCACCTCCAGCTTTTGACACGGGCCCCAACCCACTCTTCCCTTGACGGCTTCCCGCCGGTCAGCTAAGCGGCCGGCCAAGCCGCAGGGCCCCCTCTTTAGGTCCCTGCCGCCGGCAGACCCGCCTGCTGGTCACCGGTGTCCCTGCCCGCGACCCTCTCTCCTGCTTACCTCACCACTTCAGGCTGTTCACCTGGCCCCGCCCCCGTGATCCCGTGACCGCCTCCAGCTGCTCACCTGGCCCCGCCCCCTCCTTGACTTGACCGGGCTCAGCTGCGGGCCTGGGCCCGCCTCCTGGTTCCGGAAACCACGCCCCTGGTCCATTCGACCAATGAGCGAGCAGCGCCAGCCAGTCTGCCCTGCTCCCAAACACAGAGGAATAGCCCCCACCACTGGGATGTAAAGGCACATAGCCCTCTGCTCACAGGGTGCCTCCCAGGTCCCCAAGCGTGGGCAGACCAGCCAGCCCTCCCTTCAGGACACCCAGGGGCCTCCATGAGCCTCGGGGCCGGCCCTCTAACCCCCCCGCCCCGGCCCCCATCGCTCCCACCAAAGGGCAGCTCAGAGCAGAGTGTCCTGGGACGCCCACAGCCCTGCCTATGGGCTTTGACAACCGGGAGAGAGCTGTGTCAAGTCCGAGAAATTATCACTTTCCACTCTGGGGGCACCTCCCCGGCCCCTCCGGAGGTTCTGACTGGTCTGGTGGCCCGGCCCCGGGGGCCTGCTTTCCGCCCCATTCGCCTGGAACGCCCTGCCCTGAGGACAAGGGTCCCTCTTGCTGGCATCCAGTCTGAAGCTCAGGCAGGAGAGGCTTTTGTGGGCACTTGAGACCCTCGTCCAGGTTTCACAGGGCCCCAGGGCCTTAGCCACTGGTGAGGGTTAGGTTGAGGGATAGGCTAAGTTTTAGTGTTAGGGTTAGTCTTTGACAACGGGGATAGAGCTGTGTCAAGTCCGAGAAAATCACTTTGCGCTCCTGGGGCTCCTTCACCGGGCCCCAGGGCCTTCCCCACTGGACCACCTCCAGCTTTTGACACGGGCCCCAACCCACTCTTCCCTTGACGGCTTCCCGCCGGTCAGCTAAGCGGCCGGCCAAGCCGCAGGGCCCCCTCTTTAGGTCCCTGCCGCCGGCAGACCCGCCTGCTGGTCACCGGTGTCCCTGCCCGCGACCCTCTCTCCTGCTTACCTCACCACTTCAGGCTGTTCACCTGGCCCCGCCCCCGTGATCCCGTGACCGCCTCCAGCTGCTCACCTGGCCCCGCCCCCTCCTTGACTTGACCGGGCTCAGCTGCGGGCCTGGGCCCGCCTCCTGGTTCCGGAAACCACGCCCCTGGTCCATTCGACCAATGAGCGAGCAGCGCCAGCCAGTCTGCCCTGCTCCCAAACACAGAGGAATAGCCCCCACCACTGGGATGTAAAGGCACATAGCCCTCTGCTCACAGGGTGCCTCCCAGGTCCCCAAGCGTGGGCAGACCAGCCAGCCCTTCCTTCAGGACACCCAGGGGCCTCCATGAGCCTCGGGGCCGGCCCTCTAACCCCCCCGCCCCGGCCCCCATCGCTCCCACCAAAGGGCAGCTCAGAGCAGAGTGTCCTGGGACGCCCACAGCCCTGCCTATGGGCTTTGACAACCGGGAGAGAGCTGTGTCAAGTCCGAGAAATTATCACTTTCCACTCTGGGGGCACCTCCCCGGCCCCTCCGGAGGTTCTGACTGGTCTGGTGGCCCGGCCCCGGGGGCCTGCTTTCCGCCCCATTCGCCTGGAACGCCCTGCCCTGAGGACAAGGGTCCCTCTTGCTGGCATCCAGTCTGAAGCTCAGGCAGGAGAGGCTTTTGTGGGCACTTGAGACCCTCGTCCAGGTTTCACAGGGCCCCAGGGCCTTAGCCACTGGTGAGGGTTAGGTTGAGGGATAGGCTAAGTTTTAGTGTTAGGGTTAGTCTTTGACAACGGGGATAGAGCTGTGTCAAGTCCGAGAAAATCACTTTGCGCTCCTGGGGCTCCTTCACCGGGCCCCAGGGCCTTCCCCACTGGACCACCTCCAGCTTTTGACACGGGCCCCAACCCACTCTTCCCTTGACGGCTTCCCGCCGGTCAGCTAAGCGGCCGGCCAAGCCGCAGGGCCCCCTCTTTAGGTCCCTGCCGCCGGCAGACCCGCCTGCTGGTCACCGGTGTCCCTGCCCGCGACCCTCTCTCCTGCTTACCTCACCACTTCAGGCTGTTCACCTGGCCCCGCCCCCGTGATCCCGTGACCGCCTCCAGCTGCTCACCTGGCCCCGCCCCCTCCTTGACTTGACCGGGCTCAGCTGCGGGCCTGGGCCCGCCTCCTGGTTCCGGAAACCACGCCCCTGGTCCATTCGACCAATGAGCGAGCAGCGCCAGCCAGTCTGCCCTGCTCCCAAACACAGAGGAATAGCCCCCACCACTGGGATGTAAAGGCACATAGCCCTCTGCTCACAGGGTGCCTCCCAGGTCCCCAAGCGTGGGCAGACCAGCCAGCCCTTCCTTCAGGACACCCAGGGGCCTCCATGAGCCTCGGGGCCGGCCCTCTAACCCCCCCGCCCCGGCCCCCATCGCTCCCACCAAAGGGCAGCTCAGAGCAGAGTGTCCTAGGACGCCCACAGCCCTGCCTATGGGCTTTGACAACCGGGAGAGAGCTGTGTCAAGTCCGAGAAATTATCACTTTCCACTCTGGGGGCACCTCCCCGGCCCCTCCGGAGGTTCTGACTGGTCTGGTGGCCCGGCCCCGGGGGCCTGCTTTCCGCCCCATTCGCCTGGAACGCCCTGCCCTGAGGACAAGGGTCCCTCTTGCTGGCATCCAGTCTGAAGCTCAGGCAGGAGAGGCTTTTGTGGGCACTTGAGACCCTCGTCCAGGTTTCACAGGGCCCCAGGGCCTTAGCCACTGGTGAGGGTTAGGTTGAGGGATAGGCTAAGTTTTAGTGTTAGGGTTAGTATTGACAACGGGGATAGAGCTGTGTCAAGTCCGAGAAAATCACTTTGCGCTCCTGGGGCTCCTTCACCGGGCCCCAGGGCCTTCCCCACTGGACCACCTCCAGCTTTTGACACGGGCCCCAACCCACTCTTCCCTTGACGGCTTCCCGCCGGTCAGCTAAGCGGCCGGCCAAGCCGCAGGGCCCCCTCTTTAGGTCCCTGCCGCCGGCAGACCCGCCTGCTGGTCACCGGTGTCCCTGCCCGCGACCCTCTCTCCTGCTTACCTCACCACTTCAGGCTGTTCACCTGGCCCCGCCCCCGTGATCCCGTGACCGCCTCCAGCTGCTCACCTGGCCCCGCCCCCTCCTTGACTTGACCCGGCTCAGCTGCGGGCCTGGGCCCGCCTCCTGGTTCCGGAAACCACGCCCCTGGTCCATTCGACCAATGAGCGAGCAGCGCCAGCCAGTCTGCCCTGCTCCCAAACACAGAGGAATAGCCCCCACCACTGGGATGTAAAGGCACATAGCCCTCTGCTCACAGGGTGCCTCCCAGGTCCCCAAGCGTGGGCAGACCAGCCAGCCCTCCCTTCAGGACACCCAGGGGCCTCCATGAGCCTCGGGGCCGGCCCTCTAACCCCCCCGCCCCGGCCCCCATCGCTCCCACCAAAGGGCAGCTCAGAGCAGAGTGTCCTGGGACGCCCACAGCCCTGCCTATGGGCTTTGACAACCGGGAGAGAGCTGTGTCAAGTCCGAGAAATTATCACTTTCCACTCTGGGGGCACCTCCCCGGCCCCTCCGGAGGTTCTGACTGGTCTGGTGGCCCGGCCCCGGGGGCCTGCTTTCCGCCCCATTCGCCTGGAACGCCCTGCCCTGAGGACAAGGGTCCCTCTTGCTGGCATCCAGTCTGAAGCTCAGGCAGGAGAGGCTTTTGTGGGCACTTGAGACCCTCGTCCAGGTTTCACAGGGCCCCAGGGCCTTAGCCACTGGTGAGGGTTAGGTTGAGGGATAGGCTAAGTTTTAGTGTTAGGGTTAGTCTTTGACAACGGGGATAGAGCTGTGTCAAGTCCGAGAAAATCACTTTGCGCTCCTGGGGCTCCTTCACCGGGCCCCAGGGCCTTCCCCACTGGACCACCTCCAGCTTTTGACACGGGCCCCAACCCACTCTTCCCTTGACGGCTTCCCGCCGGTCAGCTAAGCGGCCGGCCAAGCCGCAGGGCCCCCTCTTTAGGTCCCTGCCGCCGGCAGACCCGCCTGCTGGTCACCGGTGTCCCTGCCCGCGACCCTCTCTCCTGCTTACCTCACCACTTCAGGCTGTTCACCTGGCCCCGCCCCCGTGATCCCGTGACCGCCTCCAGCTGCTCACCTGGCCCCGCCCCCTCCTTGACTTGACCGGGCTCAGCTGCGGGCCTGGGCCCGCCTCCTGGTTCCGGAAACCACGCCCCTGGTCCATTCGACCAATGAGCGAGCAGCGCCAGCCAGTCTGCCCTGCTCCCAAACACAGAGGAATAGCCCCCACCACTGGGATGTAAAGGCACATAGCCCTCTGCTCACAGGGTGCCTCCCAGGTCCCCAAGCGTGGGCAGACCAGCCAGCCCTTCCTTCAGGACACCCAGGGGCCTCCATGAGCCTCGGGGCCGGCCCTCTAACCCCCCCGCCCCGGCCCCCATCGCTCCCACCAAAGGGCAGCTCAGAGCAGAGTGTCCTAGGACGCCCACAGCCCTGCCTATGGGCTTTGACAACCGGGAGAGAGCTGTGTCAAGTCCGAGAAATTATCACTTTCCACTCTGGGGGCACCTCCCCGGCCCCTCCGGAGGTTCTGACTGGTCTGGTGGCCCGGCCCCGGGGGCCTGCTTTCCGCCCCATTCGCCTGGAACGCCCTGCCCTGAGGACAAGGGTCCCTCTTGCTGGCATCCAGTCTGAAGCTCAGGCAGGAGAGGCTTTTGTGGGCACTTGAGACCCTCGTCCAGGTTTCACAGGGCCCCAGGGCCTTAGCCACTGGTGAGGGTTAGGTTGAGGGATAGGCTAAGTTTTAGTGTTAGGGTTAGTATTGACAACGGGGATAGAGCTGTGTCAAGTCCGAGAAAATCACTTTGCGCTCCTGGGGCTCCTTCACCGGGCCCCAGGGCCTTCCCCACTGGACCACCTCCAGCTTTTGACACGGGCCCCAACCCACTCTTCCCTTGACGGCTTCCCGCCGGTCAGCTAAGCGGCCGGCCAAGCCGCAGGGCCCCCTCTTTAGGTCCCTGCCGCCGGCAGACCCGCCTGCTGGTCACCGGTGTCCCTGCCCGCGACCCTCTCTCCTGCTTACCTCACCACTTCAGGCTGTTCACCTGGCCCGCCCCCGTGATCCCGTGACCGCCTCCAGCTGCTCACCTGGCCCGCCCCCTCCTTGACTTGACCGGGCTCACCTGCGGGCCTGGGCCCGCCTCCTGGTTCCGGAAACCACGCCCCTGGTCCATTCGACCAATGAGCGAGCAGCGCCAGCCAGTCTGCCCTGCTCCCAAACACAGAGGAATAGCCCCCACCACTGGGATGTAAAGGCACATAGCCCTCTGCTCACAGGGTGCCTCCCAGGTCCCAAGCGTGGGCAGACCAGCCAGCCCTCCCTTCAGGACACCCAGGGGCCTCCATGAGCCTCGGGGCCGGCCCTCTAACCCCCCCGCCCCGGCCCCCATCGCTCCCACCAAAGGCAGCTCAGAGCAGGAGTGTCCTGGGACGCCCACAGCCCTGCCTATGGGCTTTGACAACCGGGAGAGAGCTGTGTCAAGTCCGAGAAATTATCACTTTCCACTCTGGGGGCACCTCCCCGGCCCCTCCGGAGGTTCTGACTGTCTGGTGGCCCGGCCCCGGGGGCCTGCTTTCCGCCCCATTCGCCTGGAACGCCCTGCCCTGAGGACAAGGGTCCCTCTTGCTGGCATCCAGTCTGAAGCTCAGGGCAGGAGAGGCTTTTGTGGGCACTTGAGACCCTCGTCAGGTTTCACAGGGCCCCAGGCCTTAGCCACTGGTGAGGGTTAGGTTGAGGGATAGGCTAAGTTTTAGTGTTAGGGTTAGTCTTTGACAACGGGGATAGAGCTGTGTCAAGTCCGAGAAAATCACTTTGCGCTCCTGGGGCTCCTTCACCGGGCCCCAGGGCCTTCCCCACTGGACCACCTCCAGCTTTTGACACGGGCCCCAACCCACTCTTCCCTTGACGGCTTCCCCGCCGGTCAGCTGAGCGGCCGGCCAAGCCGCAGGGCCCCCGTCTTTAGGTCCCTGCCGCCGGCAGACCCGCCTGCTGGTCACCGTGTCCCTGCCCGCGACCCTCTCTCCTGCTTACCTCACCACTTCAGGCTGTTCACCTGGCCCCGCCCCCGTGATCCCGTGACCGCCTCCAGCTGCTCACCTGGCCCCGCCCCCTCCTTGACTTGACCGGGCTCAGCTGCGGGCCTGGGCCCGCCTCCTGGTTCCGGAAACCACGCCCCTGGTCCATTCGACCAATGAGCGAGCAGCGCCAGCCAGTCTGCCCTGCTCCCAAACACAGAGGAATAGCCCCCACCACTGGGATGTAAAGGCACCTTAGCCCTCTGCTCACAGGGTGCCTCCCAGGTCCCCAAGCGTGGGCAGACCAGCCAGCCCTTCCTTCAGGACACCCAGGGGCCTCCATGAGCCTCGGGGCCGGCCCTCTAACCCCCCCGCCCCGGCCCCCATCGCTCCCACCAAAGGGCAGCTCAGAGCAGAGTGTCCTGGGACGCCCACAGCCTGCCTATGGGCTTTGACAACCGGGAGAGAGCTGTGTCAAGTCCGAGAAATTATCACTTTCCACTCTGGGGCACCTCCCCGGCCCCTCCGGAGGTTCTGACTGTCTGGTGGCCCGGCCCCGGGGGCCTGCTTTCCGCCCCATTCGCCTGGAACGCCCTGCCCTGAGGACAAGGGTCCCTCTTGCTGGCATCCAGTCTGAAGCTCAGGCAGGAGAGGCTTTGTGGGCACTTGAGACCCTCGTCCAGGTTTCACAGGGCCCCAGGGCCTTAGCCACTGGTGAGGGTTAGGTTGAGGGATAGGCTAAGTTTTAGTGTTAGGGTTAGTCTTTGACAACGGGGATAGAGCTGTGTCAAGTCCGAGAAAATCACTTTGCGCTCCTGGGGCTCCTTCACCGGGCCCCAGGGCCTTCCCCACTGGACCACCTCCAGCTTTTGACACGGGCCCCAACCCACTCTTCCCTTGACGGCTTCCCGCCGGTCAGCTAAGCGGCCGGCCAAGCCGCAGGGCCCCCTCTTTAGTCCCTGCCGCCGGCAGACCCGCCTGCTGGTCACCGGTGTCCCTGCCCGCGACCCTCTCTCCTGCTTACCTCACCACTTCAGGCTGTTCACCTGGCCCCGCCCCCGTGATCCCGTGACCGCCTCCAGCTGCTCACCTGGCCCCGCCCCCTCCTTGACTTGACCGGGCTCAGCTGCGGGCCTGGGCCCGCCTCCTGGTTCCGGAAACCACGCCCCTGGTCCATTCGACCAATGAGCGAGCAGCGCCAGCCAGTCTGCCCTGCTCCCAAACACAGAGGAATAGCCCCCACCACTGGGATGTAAAGGCACATAGCCCTCTGCTCACAGGGTGCCTCCCAGGTCCCCAAGCGTGGGCAGACCAGCCAGCCCTTCCTTCAGGACACCCAGGGGCCTCCATGAGCCTCGGGGCCGGCCCTCTAACCCCCCCGCCCCGGCCCCCATCGCTCCCACCAAAGGGCAGCTCAGAGCAGAGTGTCCTGGGACGCCCACAGCCCTGCCTATGGGCTTTGACAACCGGGAGAGAGCTGTGTCAAGTCCGAGAAATTATCACTTTCCACTCTGGGGGCACCTCCCCGGCCCCTCCGGAGGTTCTGACTGGTCTGGTGGCCCGGCCCCGGGGGCCTGCTTTCCGCCCCATTCGCCTGGAACGCCCTGCCCTGAGGACAAGGGTCCCTCTTGCTGGCATCCAGTCTGAAGCTCAGGCAGGAGAGGCTTTTGTGGGCACTTGAGACCCTCGTCCAGGTTTCACAGGGCCCCAGGGCCTTAGCCACTGGTGAGGGTTAGGTTGAGGGATAGGCTAAGTTTTAGTGTTAGGGTTAGTCTTTGACAACGGGGATAGAGCTGTGTCAAGTCCGAGAAAATCACTTTGCGCTCCTGGGGCTCCTTCACCGGGCCCCAGGGCCTTCCCCACTGGACCACCTCCAGCTTTTGACACGGGCCCCAACCCACTCTTCCCTTGACGGCTTCCCGCCGGTCAGCTAAGCGGCCGGCCAAGCCGCAGGGCCCCCTCTTTAGGTCCCTGCCGCCGGCAGACCCGCCTGCTGGTCACCGGTGTCCCTGCCCGCGACCCTCTCTCCTGCTTACCTCACCACTTCAGGCTGTTCACCTGGCCCCGCCCCCGTGATCCCGTGACCGCCTCCAGCTGCTCACCTGGCCCCGCCCCCTCCTTGACTTGACCGGGCTCAGCTGCGGGCCTGGGCCCGCCTCCTGGTTCCGGAAACCACGCCCCTGGTCCATTCGACCAATGAGCGAGCAGCGCCAGCCACTCTGCCCTGCTCCCAAACACAGAGGAATAGCCCCCACCACTGGGATGTAAAGGCACATAGCCCTCTGCTCACAGGGTGCCTCCCAGGTCCCCAAGCGTGGGCAGACCAGCCAGCCCTTCCTTCAGGACACCCAGGGGCCTCCATGAGCCTCGGGGCCGGCCCTCTAACCCCCCCGCCCCGGCCCCCATCGCTCCCACCAAAGGGCAGCTCAGAGCAGAGTGTCCTGGGACGCCCACAGCCCTGCCTATGGGCTTTGACAACCGGGAGAGAGCTGTGTCAAGTCCGAGAAATTATCACTTTCCACTCTGGGGGCACCTCCCCGGCCCCTCCGGAGGTTCTGACTGGTCTGGTGGCCCGGCCCCGGGGGCCTGCTTTCCGCCCCATTCGCCTGGAACGCCCTGCCCTGAGGACAAGGGTCCCTCTTGCTGGCATCCAGTCTGAAGCTCAGGCAGGAGAGGC